>NW_023270964.1:0-10225 GCF_011800145.1 Mirounga leonina
TCTCTGACTGCCCCCATGCCTGTCCCCCTCCCCTTGGACTTGCATGCTTTTCGTCTCTGTCCCTGTGGAACCCAGGGACTTGGAGCATGGTTTGGACCAGAGGCATGGGGAACCTTTCTGTGGCCTTGGGTTGTGAGCAATGCTTTGGCCCTTTGGGGTGTGTCTTCCAGCTTTCTGCATTTTCCAAATTTCTCTGTGGGTCACAGGAGGAGCCAGCCCTTTCCTGTCTGGGGACAGGCTGAGCTGTCCCAGCAGGTACAGGGTTCTCTGCCCCGAGATTGTGTCCATATTTACCAAAGGGGGCTCTATGGTTACATCCCATCTGTAATCCATCGGAGATTTCAACATCCTATAATGGAAATTCTATGTCAAGTCAACCCAGAAAAGAAGGAGTCCCCTTTGAAAATAAGGGGGCAGACACAAAGGCCCATAGTGTGTGACTCCACGTACAGGAAACCTCCAGAATAGGTAAAGGAACAGAGAGAGGAAGCAGCTTAGGGGTTTCCAGGTAGGTCTTCTGGTTCGGGGACTCCTTTGGGGAAGCAGATATTCCACAGCCATGTTCTGTGGTGTGGTGGCCCAGCATTGGGAATGTACTTGATGCTCAGGACTTGTTCAACTGAAAACAATGAATTTCATTTAAAATAAATAATAAACAGCATATACGACATGGAAAGAGAAAAGAACAGTTAATACGAACCAGAGAGAAAGAACATAGGGGGAGGGGATGAAACAATCTGGCGGGGCATCGGGGTCGGGTGATGGAGCTAAGGGTAATGGTACAAGGAGCTCTCCCCGTGAGGATGTGCGCTCTGGATGTGGTTCTGGGAGCCCTGCAGGAGCAGGAGGAGGGGCAGGGCCAGATGCAAGAGCAGGGCCAGACCCAAGAGCAGGGCCAGGGGCAGGATTCACGGTAAGAGCTGGGTCAGGGGCAAGTAGAGGAGCACAGGCAGGGCCAGGGAAGGGGAAGCGGCCCTGGAAAGCAGGGGAAGGGGCATCGGCTCTGGCAGGGGCAGGGGCAGGAACAGGGACACCGACAAGGGAAGGGGCATTGGCTCTGGCAGGGGCAGGAACATGGACGCAGGCAGGGGAAGGGGCATCGGCTCTGGCAGGGGCAGGGGTAGGAACAGGGACACTGGCAGGGGAAAGGGCATCGGCTATGTCAGGGGCAGGGACAGGAACAGGGACGCAGGCAGGGGAAGGGGCATCAGCTCTGGCAGGGGCAGGGGCAGGAACAGCGACACTGGCAGGGTAAGGGGCATCGGCTCTGGCAGCGGCAGGGTCAGGAACAAGGACGCAGGCAGGGGAAGGGATATCGGCTCTGGCAAAGGCAGGAACAGGGACGCCGGCAGGGGAAGGGGCATCGGCTCTGGCAGGGGCCGGAATAGGGACACAGGTAGAGGAAGGGACAGGTGCAGGGGCAGGGGGTGGGCCAGGGGCAGGAATGGGCGCACACGCAGGGGCAGGGAAACGGGTAGGGAAAGGGGAAGGAGCTGGATCAGAGGCAAGGATAGGAGCACAGGGAGGGGCTGGGGAAGGGACAGTTGCAGGGGCAGAAGCCGAGTCAAGGGCAAGAACAGGAATACAGGCAAGGGCAGGAAAAGGGGCAGGATCCAGGGCAGTAGCTGGGTCCGGGGCAAGAACAGAAACACAGGTAGGGGAAGGGGCAGGTGCACGGGCATGAGGTGGGTCAGGGACAGGAAGAGGACCACAGGCAGGGGCAGGGGCAGAACCCGGGTCAGGGGCAAGAATAGGAGCACAGGCAGGGGCAAGGGAAGGGGCAGGATCCAGGGCAGGAGCTGGTTCAGGGTCAGGATCCGAATCAGGGGCAAGAAGAGGTGCACAGGTAAGGGAAGGGGCTGGTGCAGGGTCAGGAGCTGGGTCAGGGGCAAGAACAGGTGCACAGGCAGGTGGTGGGGAAGGGGCAGGTGCAGGGGCAGGAGGTGGGTCAGGAGAAGGGACATTGGCTCTAGCAGGGGCAGGGGCAGGGGCAGGGGCAGGAGTTGGGGCAGGGGCCGGAACAGGAGCACAACCCGGGGGAGGGGAGGGGGCAGGTGCAAGAGGAGGGACAGGGCCTGCCGCATTGGCACGTACAGGAACCGGGGCAGTATCTGGGTCATGGGCAAGAACCGGGGCACTGGCAGGGGTAGGGATGGGTCAGGATCCAGGGCAGGAGCTGGGTCGGGGGCAGGAGCAGGGCCACAGTTCGGGGTAGGCGCAGGGGCGATGGCTCTGGCAGGCACAGGGGCAGGCACAGGGGCAGGCTCTCAGGAGGCAGGTTCTCCAGCAGGCCCTTGCTGGCGCCCGTCAGGCTCTCCGTGGGCGGGTGCTGAGTCACCTGCCGGCTCCTGGTCTCCTGCTGAATTCGCAGCCACCACCCCTCCGTCCAGAGCTGCCGATGGAGTTGGAAACGGCTCTATCTCCTCAGGTGGTGGAGCAGCTGTGAGAGGAGAAAAGCTCAGCCCGAGCCTGCTCTCCGAGGAGACAGAACCCAGCCCAGGGCCTACCAGAGAAGCCGCAGGCAGGAAGGAGCCCTCCCCGGGACGTCTCCCCGACTGCAGGCCACCCGCTGGGCGCTCTGAGCCCAGTCACTGCTCCAGGCCCCTCACCAGGCTCTGGGGGCTCGTCCCTGTGGGGCCAGCACCGACCCATCCCCACACACCACAAACACCCAGCCCCAGGCTTCTCACCCTCAGGCACGGTCTCCGTGGGCTCCGGCTCCTGGAGCACAATGCAGTCAATGACCCCCAGGGACAGTGGTCTGGGTGGTGTCGGAGGCCTCTCCCCGCAATCCCCAGCACCTGCTCCAGGGGAGTCCTGTGGGGTCATGCTCCGGATCCCGGACATGGAGTGGGTGTCCGCCAGCCTCGTGCCGATCTCATCGGAGGTCTGCAAAGACAGGGACGGGTAGGCGGCCCGGAGGCATCCCAGTCCTGCACGGCCAACCTCCCTGTCCCCTGCCCAGTCGCCCTGCTGCTCCCAGATCAGACAGACACCTGTGGGTGCACAGCCGGGCACGCGGGAAAATGACCCATCCCTGCAGGGCGATCGAGAGAAACCCTGGGCAGAATCTCACGGCCCCCCACACCCCGTCCCACCCAGCCAGCCTTGACCATGAACATAACTTTCCCACGGGTTATCTGACCCCTCATCAGCCTGCTCTTGAATGGCGTTGGCCCACCCCACATGAACCCTCTTCACACACACACACACACACACACACACACACACACACACACACACAGGGGAGGGGACCGGGGATGCCCAGGTGGATTAGACCCTGTGGGGCTGGGTGGCCGGCTCTGGGCCTCCTGGTGTCACCTTTCGGGCCTTCCGGCCAAACGGCCAGAGGCGGTGGGGAGCCCTGATCGGACATGCCCAGCGGGGCCCAGCGTTTGCAGGGCGGGCTTTCTTCAGCCTGCAGCATCCAGACTTAGGGAGGCAACAAGCCCACATGTTCATGGTTGGATGATCTCCAACGAAATGAGCTGGGCAGGGGGCTGTCTCTGGAATGTGGGTGCCTTTGTTAACTTGGTTCCAAATTCTGTTGGACTCTGTTGTCAGGGAAGTGAGGTCACCAGTGCCTGGGGTCCCCTTACCCAACTTCCTCCTCACACAAGACCCCCGCCCCCGAGGGCCCCCTCCCGCGGCTGCTCAATGCTCCCCCTCCCCCCATGCCCCATCCATACAGTGACTCCCTCACAGCCCCCCCACAGCCTTGTAAAGGCCAGGGTGCAGCCGGTGTCCCCGCTGTGAGGACACAGAGCTGGCATCAGACTGGGCTCCCCTGTGTGCCCAGGGCTGTGAACCTGGACAGACCCTGTGCCCCTCAGGGCCTCCCCAGGCTCCCCATCTGCACAGTGGTGTGTTCTGGCTTCTACTACTACGGACGCCATCAGGGGTATGACCACTACATACATTCCGGACCTGCTATCACAGGAGGCTGCGGCACACTTGGCAATGCAAGGATGAGCCATGGGCTGGGCGGGACATGGAGCACAGCACAGAGGGGCCTGGGTCTGCTCTGGGGTTTGGGCAAAGCCACCCCCTTCTTGCCTGTTCCCAGCCCCTGTGAGAAGGTTGCAATGAACGGATTCCGACCTTGTCCCCTGGTGACGCACACTTCCAGGGTCTCCCATTAGGTTTAGGCTCAGGCCCCGGGGCCTCGTCTGCGCCCATGTGCTGGCAGTCCGCACAGTGGTTCCCGGGCATTCCCGCATCCTGCTCACACATCCCTGTGGAATCCCCTTCCTTCCGGGGTGGATGGCCTGTGTGACCGCGCTCTCAGGAAGAGAATGGGGCCAAATGCTGGGATGTCATTTCCAAGCTGATGGAGGAAAGCCTGTGACTTCTTCTGGTTCCCACTGTCGTGTGTTCATTCTCTGTCTCCTTCTCTGTTTCTGTCTCTGTCTCTGTGTCTCTCACAGGAGCAGGATCTGTGGACTCCAGGGGTGATGTCAGAAACCTCAGAAGCCTCCCTTGTCCGTGTTTCCATCTTCTGTCCCCGTGCTCCATTCCTTCCTAAGGCCTTGTCTCCCGGAGCACAGCAGTGAATCTGGAACCTCTTCCAAATGGAGACCCGGAGGCTGCAACAAGGAGGGTCTTGCCCTTGGTCCCCAGACTAGTGGTCAGTGCTCTGCCACGTTCTGCGTACCCAGGTCCTCAGCCCCCAAGCCCCCAGTCTGTCCCCTGCTCCGAAGGACCTCGAGGGAGTACAAAGCATTTTCCCAGGACTGGGAGCACAGGGGGTAGGGGATGGAGATCCAAGGCCAACAGGCTCTCCCACAAGCCTGTGGGAACCTAGGGACCCTGCATCTCTACAGCCCAAGTGACAGAAGAGTAAGCTGAGGCCTTTGTGCTGGAGCCCATCTCGACTTGGGGACGGGTATGTCTTCCTGCTTCCAAGTGCCCAGGCTGGTGATGGACACCGGAACCCGGACCCTGTCCTCTCCCAGTGCCCTGGCAACCCCCCTGGGCCCCTTGGGGACCCCTGACCCTCAGGCTGGCCTGTCTCCCCTCCCCATGCTATGGATCTGGGTCCTTGCCTCGAGTCCTGATGCCCTGCCCCATGGCCCAGCTGTCTGCAACCCGTTTCTTCTTTCCCCCCTGTCACCCACCTCGCTCCCAAGGTGTCCTCCCCTTCTGACCCACAGCTGGGCAGTCAGAGTGGTGTGTGCGTGCGGGTGGGTGTGTGTGGGGTGGTGGGTGTGCAGGTGCACGTGCCTCTACGTGCCTGGGGATGCCAAGGTCATGTCCCCACATGGGACGGGGTGGGTAGCTCTTCCCGAGGATCTGAGGGGCTCTCACCCCAAAGCAAACCTCATGGGAGGGTTGGGACTGGCCTAGGATTGGAGAGCAGCTCCTTGGACTCTGCACCCCTCAGTTGTCCTGAGCCAGTCCCTTCCTCTCTTGACCCAGGTTCCCAAATGTCCCTGAGGGTCGGACATGGAAAGGCTTGAACGTGGCTGCTCCTCCAGGGGTAGTTGGGGGACAGGTGCACCAGGCCCGCAGGCCTCCCCACCGAGAGGGCCAGCCAGGTGTGTCATGGCCAGGTGTGCACAGACGACCTGCCCACAGCTCCTGGACCATGATCCAGCCCTGCGGCAGATGTGCACGAGACCCATGGCTCCGCAACTGACCGTTCCCCCACGTTCCCTCACCACCTCGGAGACAAGGGCTCTTCTTCGTCCTAGGGCCCGTCATCCTTCGGACAATGAGAGCCGAGGGATCCATATGTAGGGGAGGCCGGCAGGGCGTCCCACAGCACGTCGTGTGCCCATCTCTGTTTTGTCGTCTAGGCTTAGCGGCGGACCACCACCTAGAAAGAGGCCCGCGGGGCAGGGACATTTGTCTGCCCTGTTCCCTGAATTATGGAAAATGTCTAGAAGGGGCTTCCTGTCCATGTGTGGAGTCGATGAAGCCCAGCCAGCACCTTTCAGATGTCTGAGTGGCTCTGGGGCCCCTCTGCCAGCCCCCAGGGATCCCCGCTCTGGCTCCACCCAGGATGGGAGCCCCAGATGGAATCTGAAACCTCCTCACAGCCAGGAAGGCGGCTTTGCCCGGGTCACAGGACACCGAGGCTTGGGGCAGAGAGCTCCTTCACGGTGAAGAGGAAACGCCTCAGCCCCAGGTGACCCTCCCCGTGGGCCGGCCCCAGGGTTGGGGAGTGGTCCTAACAGCCCGACAGCACCCCGTGTGTGGGGCCTGGCCTCGTGGCACGCAGGGTCCCCAGGAGACACCTGAGTTTCGGAGAGGGGACGTGCCAGGCCCGAGACACACAGCCCGCAGGTGACGGGGAGCCTCTGGCCGGGATGGGGGGCCCTGCTCACCTTGGTGAGCAGCAGGTGTGGGAAGGGCTGGGGAGGCGTTCCTCTGGGAGGTGCTCCGGGAGAGGCGTTACAGGAGAGGGCCTGGCCCGGCTCCACCAGCTTCCTCAGGCTGTCAGCACGGACTGCCCACAGCCTCTGGCTCGCCCCCAGCGGCAGGGCCCACTCAGGTTCACGGTGGGGCTGACCTTTGGTAAAGGAGGGACAATTCACAGCACAGAATTTGAAAGAGTATTTCTGTCCGTGTCCTGACGTGCAACAGAATATCCAAATTCGTTTGGATCATCTTCCATGTATGTGAAGGGTGATTTTGTACCTGGCCAAGGCTGGGGTTGGACCGGGTTGTGTGTCTGTGTGTGAAGGACCAGGTGTGTGTGTGTGTGTGTGTGTGTGTGTGTGTTTGAAGGACTGGGTGTGTGTGTGTGTTTGGCGTGTGTGTCTGTTTGTGTCTGTCTGTGAAGGGAGCAGCCCAGACCCTTGGGTTGAGATCATGGCCACGTAAGGGGCACAGCCATCGTGGCACGCCGGGTCGTCAGTGTCCCGGACGGCGTCAGGGCAGGAGACCCTCGCCGCCCTCCCCAAACCCGGTCCTGGAGGCCCTCCTCCCCACACTCCCCCTGAGGAAGCACCAGCCCTTACCGACTGCCTAGTGCACGTTCCCCACACCGGGGAGCCATCGAGTGAGGCTCCTGTTGACCAGCTTGTCCCCAATTTCTTCCATGGGGCTCTGCAAAGACAGTGAGCGGCGCCCGGGCCGGAGGCATCACAGCCCTGCCCGGCCTTCATCACCGTCCTCCTGCCCAGGCCCACTGCTGCCCCAAGATAAGACACAGCCCCGTGCAGGCACAGTCCTGCGACCGGGGTGCAGTGACATGTATCGACAGGGCTCCGGATCAAACCTGGGGAGAAGGAGGCCGCCCCAGCACACCCCGTCCCACCCAGCCAGGCTTGACCCGGGGTGTCAACATGATCCACCCACCAGGCATCTGGACCCTCATCACCCTGTTCCTGCTCAGGGTGGGCTACCCAGGCCGAGACCTCTACACACACACACACACACACACACACACAGAGGGGGGCTGGGCTGCACGGTCGGGTCACAGCGGTGTCTGGCTGTCCTGGCTGGCTCTAGGCGTCCCTGTGTTCCCTTTGGGCCCCTCCAGGCAAATGGCCAGAGGTGTCAGGGTTGGGACCTGACCCCAGGTCTGCAGTGTAGGCAACGGCTCTCACTGTCGGCTTTGCTGAGACCACATCCTGGGGACATCGGGATACAGCAGGATTGCAGCATCTCCAGCCAAGTGAACTGAGTAGGAAGGGGGCTGTCTCGAGAATGTGGGTGCCTGGGACAGCCCTTGGGCATCTTGGGGACGCCCTGGCCATCAGCCTGGCATGTCTCCCCCGAGCCCCATGCTACGGCCCCGGGCATGTTCCCAGGAGACAATGCCCACAGCCCACGGCCCAGCTGCCTCCAACCTCCTCCTTCTTTCCCCCTTGACCCCTCCAGGGTGCACGCCCCCTTGGACGCCCCTGGGGAGTTTGTGTGAGTGTGTGTGTGTGTGAGTGTGTGTGTGTGCGCGCACGCGCGCACAGGCAGACAGCCTTGTGCGTACGTGTGCCCGTGCAAGGATGACCAGAGGAAAGGGCCCCACATGGGAGTGTGTGCAGCGGTCCCACAGATCTTAGGGGCCTTCGTTCCCAAAGGAAACGCCCTTCGAAGTGAAGTTTGGCCTCGGAAGCTGGAACCCTCCCTGTTCCTCTAGCCTGTGCTCAGCTGGTAGGTCCCAGGCCAGTCCCTGCCTCTCCTCCCCTCACTTTGCCGACTGTCCCATGAGAGCTTGGAGGAGGACCTTCATTAGCGTGGCTCGGCATGGCCGGTCGGCTCCCACCTTTTGGGTGGACGTGGCGCAGGTGCATTCTGGGTGGGCGGGGCTCTCCCACCAACGTTGGGTCGGAGGCAGGTGGATCCTGGGCAGGCGCACACAGCCCAACAGACGGCGCCTGCGCGGGACCCCACCTGCCAGCTGACCTGCACAACCCCGAGGGGCTGGCTGTGGCCTTGGTCCTCCGTGTCCCGATCTCCACTGCCTGCTCAGTGACCCTCACTTCCCTTAGGCCGGGGGCCAGACCCAGTCCCGCCAGGCAGGGCCGCTGGACTGAGTGGACATGGAGACCTGGGGACTAGAGAGAAATGAAATATACCCCCGCTGCCGTCTGGCCCCCACGTCCCAATTCAGTGTTCGTCTCAGTGCATGGCGGGGAGGTAAGGGGAGGGTGATGGGGACACGTATGGCAGGGAGGAGGTCAGGCCGCCTTTTCCTCCTCTACATCCCCTCCACCTGTCTTCCTGGGAGCAGCCCCTCTCCCCATAATTCGGCACTCAAACACCTTCATCTCCCTGCTTTCAACCCCAACCCATCCTCCTGAGGTGGGATTCACTGACCCCATCTGCAAAGTAGAAAACTGAGGTCCCAGGAGTTGCCACAGGAGCTTGCCAGTCACAGGGTTGTGACACGGCCCTGCTGTGGGTTTGAACCCAGCTCAATCTGACCCAAAGCCTGAGCTTACAGAGGAGCCAGAGGAAGGAGCTTTTGAGCCCAGGCTTGGACGTGAGGCCCTCCTGGATGGGGGTCATAGTGAGGGACGACAGGGGTTCTGAGGGGCAAATTCCTGCCGGGCTCCCTGGGGGACGAAGGCCCTACAGAGGCTGGAGTGGGCTGAGGGCTGCACACTGGGGAGCGTGTCTAGACCAGATCACGCAGGGCTCTCTGGATATTGGGCAAGGAGTCAGGGGACACAGCGGGTTGGGGGGTTCACGGGATACCATCCGGGCAGTCTTACCAGAGCCACAGTATCGTAGATTTAGAAGGAGCTTGGTGGGTATGTTATTGTCCCCACCGAAGCATGGATCACCAAGCAAGCACCAGCCAGAGGTGAGGAGGCTGCCGCAGTTTCCTCCTGTCTAGAGTGGGGGCCGTGGTCGTCGTCTGCGTCCTTCCAGGCCAGGGCATGCTGCCTTGAAGTTCCAGAGGTGGCTTCCTGTCAGAGTAGCTAGCTGTTCCAGTGACGTCAATACTCAGAGACGTCTGAGTCAGGAGACCAAAGGGACGCCCCACGTGCCCAGTTCAGCAGGATGCTCTTAGACATGGTGCCGATCTTCATGTCCAGGCTGATGGGGTTGAGGCAGCAGCGCCCACTGCTGCATCGAGAGCGGCAGCGAGGAGCCGTGGTTGCAGACCCCGAGACATGGTGCTCGTGTGAGTCCGAGGCTGCCACAGATGTGATGGAGGCTGAGGAGGCGGAGGTGCTGACAGAGGCTGAGATGATGCCTGAGGGCTCCAGCGACGACTGGGAGGTCAACTCCGGAACTTGAGGAATGGCAAGGCCAGCAGAAACCCCAGACTGTGTAAGGCGCCCGCGGTCAGCCTCTGGCCAAGAAGCTGCTAGAGACTGATTTTTCTTGGCCCCTTGTGGCTGTGGAGTGGGGACCCAGGCTCCAGGAAGGGATGTCTGTCAGGGAGAAAGGGTGGGACAGTCATCTCCTTTTCCTGGCCATCACGGATCCTGGGACAAAACCCACACTAATGTTGTGCACATCTCCATCGGGCTGGAGGAGCATGCAGAGCGGGTAGGCGATGTCCCTGCTGCGCAGATAGGGGCTGCATCTGAGCTGGTCCCAGGACTTGGAGTGAGCGCTCCTTTTGGTCTTGGGTGTTGTGTTGGGGGTGTGGTGGCAGAATGGAAGGGCTGACTTTGCATTGATCCGACACCCTGGGTGAATGGGTGTTCTAGGGTGTCCATGGGCACAGGTGGCTGTGACCCACACATAGGAAGGTGTGAACGAAGCACACAGAAGACAGTGCCCTGAGCTATGCAGGTTTTCTGCTCATGGGCAGTGCTCC
>NW_023270965.1:0-10143 GCF_011800145.1 Mirounga leonina
CCTTCAGCTGAGGTCATGATCCCAGGGTCCTGGGATCGAGCCCCGCATCGGGCTCCCTGCTCCACAGGGAGCCTGCTTCTCCCTCTCCCACTCCCCCTGCTTGTGTTCCCTCTCTCGCTGTGTCTCTCTCTGTCAAATAAATAAATAAAATCTTTAAAAAAAAAAAAAAACTCAATGAGATACCACCTCACACCAGTCAGAATGGCTAAAATTAACAAGTCAGGAAATGACAGATGTTGGCAGTGATGCGGGGAAAGGGGAACCCTCCTACCTTGTTGGTGGGAATGCAAGCTGGTACAGCCACTCTGGAAAACAGTATGGAGGTTCCTCAAAAAGTTAAAAATAGGGCTACCATAGGATCCAGCAATTGCACTACTGGGTATTTATCCCAAAGATAACAAATGTAGGGATCTGAAGGGGTACGTGCACCCCGATGCTTATAGCAGCAATGTCCACAATAGCCAAACTGTGGAAAGAGCCAAGATGTCCATCGACAGATGAATGGATAAAGAAGAAGTGGTATGTATATACAATGGAATATTATGCAGTCATTAAAAGGAATGAGATCTTGCCATATGCATCGACGTGGATGGAACTGGAGGGTGTTATGCTGAGTGAAATAAGTCAATCAGAGAAAGACATGTATCATATGACCTCACTGATATGAGGAATTCTTAATCTCAGGAAACAAACTGAGGGTTGCTGCAGTGGGGGGTGGGGTGGGAGGGATGGGGTGGCTGGGTGATAGACACTGGGGTGGGTATGTGCTATGGTGAGTGCTGTGAATTGCGCAAGACTGTTAAATCACAGATCTGTACCTCTGAAACAAATAATGCAATATATGTTAAGAAAAAAAGAAGATAGCAGGAGGGGAAGAATGAAGGGGGGGGAAATTGGAGGGAGAGATGAATCATGAGAGACGATGGACTCTGAAAAACAAATTGAGGGTTCTAGAGGGGAGGGGGGTGGGAGGATGGGTTAGCCCAGTGATGGGTATTAAAGAGGGCATG
The DNA here is from genome assembly GCF_011800145.1 of Mirounga leonina. Classification (NCBI taxonomy): domain Eukaryota; kingdom Metazoa; phylum Chordata; class Mammalia; order Carnivora; family Phocidae; genus Mirounga; species Mirounga leonina. The sequence goes on from NW_023270965.1 coordinate 1,011, forward strand.
TTCTGCATGGAGCACTGGGTGTTATGCACAAACAATGAATCATGGAACACTACCTCAAAAACTAGTGATGTAATGTATGGTGATTAACATAACAATAAAAAATTTTTTTTAAAAAATGAAAGAAAACATTAAAAAAAAAAGAAGAAGAAGAAATCCAGATTAGCCCCCAAACAGAAGAAAACACCATCAGAAAAAAAAAAAAATGGGGGACATTTCCGAGAAATAGAAAGCACACTCAAAGTAACAATACAAGAGAAAATTAGAAATCTTATGTCTACTAGGGCAGAAGCAGTTCAGGGAAAATATTACCTTATTAAAGAAAAGAGGGGGGTGTTTAGGGTTGGGGGACTGAGAAGCCCTTGGTGATTATTTCAGGTGGTTGCCTTGGAACACCTGGGCAGGGCTGACCACTCTCCTGCATCCCTGTGTTCCTCCCCCACCCCACTGATGCCAAGTCCCAGGCAGCTGTGGCCTTTACTCATTATAGCAGAGGTTTGGGGCCCTGCCAGCAAAGCAAGACTGGGCCCCAGGTGGCTACTGATGGGAAAGATAAATGACCCCATGCCAAGGATATGTGGCTGTCTCTTCCCAGAAACATTTTATCTCTCCCCAATGATCATTATGGACAAACAAGGTAATCTCTACAGATAGGCAAGCAGGCGTTCTTAATTAAGGAGATGCTCATCAAAGAAGAATTAGAATTACTTGAAGAGAGTTCACACCATGAGAGGAGCACCAAACTCAGTAAGCAGAAAACCTAATAAAAGCTAGTAGAGCAAACAGTAAAGAACTTTAGAATTGGTTACATTCATCAGGGATTGCAAATGGCTGTGCAAATGTCAACTAAAAGTGAACTGAAAATTGGGTTTATTTTTGTTACATAAAGAGAATGAAGGGGGGGAGTCTGAGGCTAGTGTAGCATTTCATTGATGCCATTGGGATCCATGTTCTTTCCATCTTTCGGCTCTGCCATTCTTAGAGTGCGGCTCTTGTCCTGATGGTAGCAAGACAGCTGCTGAAACTCCAGACCACATAACTGCATCCTCTGAATGAAAAGAAAGGAAATAAAAAGACAGCACCAACAAACTTGGCCAGAATTATAGTTTATAGTCACATCCAGGTGCAGGTTTTTATAATTTACAACACCTAGAATAGAGAGAGGCAAGGTTTTTCACCTACAGAGTATATACCATGTAAGAGTTATTATTATATTTGGAGAGATTTAAGAAGATATTGCATCTGTGATAAATTTTAAATGTAACTGACAAAATAAAAACTCAGTTGATGGACTAAATAGCATAATGGACAGAGCTGAGGAACAAATTAGTGAGTTAGGAAACCAAACTAAAGAATGTTAGAAAAATTCCCAGAAATTTACTTATTTATTTTTTAAAGATTTTATTTATTTGACAGAGAGAGATAGCGAGAGCAGGAACACAAGAGTGGGAGAGGGAGAAACAGGCTTCCTGCTGAGCAGGGAGCCCAATGCAGAGCTTGATCCCAGGACCCTGGGATCATGACCTGAGCTGAAGGCAACGCTTAACGACTGAGCTACCCAGGTGCCCCAAGTTCCCAGAAATTTAGAAATTTCTAATGAATTTAAAGCAGGAAAACTGAAAAACATTCATGGAGAAATTCGAAAGAACAAATAAAAAAAAAATCAAAAGAGCTTCTACAGAAACAAATACTTACTCATATTAGCTAAGAATAAGCCCCCTCTATTGTCTGTCCCTTCACTTGGCAATCATCAAGTAAACAATGCTCACCCCAGAATCCAAGACTACTGGGGTTGATTAAAGACTTCCACCTTTAAGCTGATACCTGCAACAATGTTCTTAATACTTAGATATTATTTGAGCATTGCATAGGATTGGAAATAAAGCCTAGATGAACCCTTTAGCTGATCTCTAACACATTGTGTTTCTTTTACCACAGTCAACAAGATTTATGACATGAACCAGAGAGATGTAGGCAGCCCTAGGTTTGGCAGACATTAAGGCAAACAGAAATACACTAATAGGTAAAAAAAAAAAAAAAAAAAAAAAAAAAAAAAGTGATATAAAAAGATGTAACAGACTATGGCAAAAGAAATTAGATATTGCAGTATTAATATTAGACCAAATAAAATGTAAAGAAAAGGACATTTACTGGTTTAAAAAAGGGACATATTTTACATTTATGAAAGGTACAAACCAGAAAAAATACATAACAACAGTAAACTTTTATTCACTTATGAACACAACTCTGAAACCTGTAAAGCAACAGCTAAGAAAAAAGAGTAAGAAATGTGAAATTTTGATACATCTCTCTCTTAGAAACAAACCTAGTAGAAAAAAAGGTAGTAAGTTTGATCTGTATGTAGATCATTTATATTCTATATTTGCCTTCTCTTTTCCTCTTAATATCAATAAAAGCTAATACTTTAAGATCAAATAAAAGATCAATAAAATAAACTTCTTGACAAAAAAGTAAAAGAAAAGACACAAACAGTACTGGAAATTAGAATGTAGCATGCTTCAGTTATAAAGATTTTTTTTAATTATAAGAGAAGATGAAGTATAATTTTGCTCTAATAAATCTAAAAATCTAGGTCACATGAACAATTTGTCATAAATACAGATTCAAAACCAGTTAAAAACATTAATACTATAAGGCAAAAACCATAAGAAGATATAAAAGACAAAACAAAAAAAGTCCCTGAAAGTATGCCAGGATTAGGATATTTTCAAGGCAAGTCTACCAAACAAAGAACAAATCATTCTACATCACATAAAACAGCCTAGAGTGTAGAAAAGTTTGAAAAACTTGGCAGTTAATTTTGACACCAAAGCTGAAAAACACAATACAAATGAAAATGTAGGCCAATATCATTTCTAAATATAGATTAAAATCATAAATATTAGGATATAAAATCCTTCACTCTATGCATAAGTGGGGTTTATACAAAGAGCGTAAGGATGATTCACAACACTAATGGGAAATTTGAGAAAAATAATCATTAAACTTGGAGCCAGAACTACTTTCTTGTCCTGGATCATGCAGACCACTTGGCTATCTGAGCTGTGGTAATCTTTATCTTTAAAATCCTTTTCACTTTAAAAATAAATGATGAAAAATATGATTTTAGAGAATGGGGAAGACTTAAAATATTATTATCAAGGATCATAAAGTTAAATGTTTTAAATAAACGTTTGTGTAAAGATGAAAGTGCCTTCTTAGTCACAGGTATAAGGCCACACCTAAAGTTTTAGTGAAATAACCAAGAGTTCTGAAGTAGAAGAATAAGAACCAAACATTCCTTACAATATACTGATAGTTAAAAAATAATTATAGAAGGAAAATAACTAGGCTGGATCTATAAATTAGCAAGGGCTACTCAAGCACATAATCCTCAAGAGTGAATCTACAAAAAGCCAGCTGAATCTGAAAACCATTAAGTCAAGCAATTTAAGTCAAGCACAGAGAGACAGGCACAAAACGAAATATCTTTTTTTCCTGACACCTTCTAATGCTTCCAAGTTATTCCTCTGTAGTTGACCTCTATGAGATGTTGGTAGTGAAGTATTCTTATGCAACTTTACAAAGCATCATGACATTCTGTGACATCCAGCAGATGGGATATATTATGCAACCAATAAAAATAAAGTTTATAAAGGATAAAAATATATCTTTAAAGAAAATGCCCCTAAAACAATGTGAATATTTTTAGCAAGCAGAATATAAAATTGTAAACAGAGTGTGATACGACTTTATTAAAAAATAAATATGTAATTATATATATGATATCATATATAATTATATATGATATCATATATAATTATATATGATATATATTATCATATATATATATGATATATATGATACATAACATAACATATATATAAGCTTTGGGTCCTCAACATCTACAGCCATCTGGATTCACTTTCCTTTAAAAAAAAATAATGTGTTCAGTTTTTCTAAACATTCTACCTTTCATTGATCATCCACTTCTGCATATATCCCCCTCTTCTAGCATCACCTTCTTTAAGGGTGGACACTTCTAATCTCATCATTCCTGGGAGTATCATTAACATAAGGCTGTTAAGTGTGAAGATTTTCATTAAATGTTGAGGCTTACAGAGGGGAATTACCATAGCACATAGGAGAAACTACTTAAAACTAGCTAGAATAAGGGGAGATTTTCCTATTGTGTATTGTCTATTGTAAAGCTACAAAAATGAAAGCATTGTGTCCCTGCATCCAGAATAAATGGATGGAATACTATATCCAAAAATTAAATCCAATTTAAAATTCAATCCAAAGTAAGAATTTAGTATATGGTTAGGAAAGTACTCCAAAACAATAGGAAAGAAACATACTACCTTTTATTTATTTATTTTTTTTAAGAGAGAGAGTGGAAATGGGTGAAGCAGAGGGAGAGGGAGAGAGAGAATCTTAAGCAGGCTCCATGCCTACCATGGAGCCAAGCACCGGGCTGGATCTCATGACCCTGAGAACATGACCTGAGCTGAAATCAAGAGTCGACTGCTTAACTGACTGAAACACCCAGGTACCCCAGAAATATTTTTTAATAGTCAGCAAGACAACTGGCAAACTTTTTTTTTTTTTGGTGAACGATATTTTAATTAGGTTAGATTCCCCATCTCATATTGTATTCCAAAATAAATCTAAAATGGCTTAAAGATTTATATATACAAATTAAAACATTCAATGTTAAACAATAATAAAAGTGAACACTGGTAAAATCTTGCATAGGGGAAGGAATTTCTGAAACATGAAAGAAAAATTGGATACCTCAAAAGGAACAGGCAAGTACACTTCCAAAAAGTCATTCAAAGGAAATAATTACACAGGAAAACAACGGTATATGTAAAATGATGCTTGGGGTAGTGTTGTTTATAAATCTAAATATGTGAGGGATGCCTGGGTGGCTCAGTGGGTTAAGCGCCTGACTCTTGATTTCAGTTCGGGTCATGATCTCAGGGTCGTGAGATCGAGCCCTGTGTCCCATGTCAGGCTCCATGCTCAGCGGGGAGTCTACTTTGTCCCTCTCCCTCTGCTCCTTCCCCACTTGTGCATGCTCTTTCTCTCTCAAATAAATAAAATCTTTAAAAAATAATAATAGGGGTGCCTGGGTGGCTCAGATGGTTGGGCATCTGCCTTTGGCTCAGGTCATAATCCCAGAGTCCTAGGATCGAGCCCCATGTCGGGCTTCTGGCTCAGCGGGGAGCCTGCTTCTCCCTCTCCCTCTGTCTCTCCCCCAGCTCATGCTCTCTCTCTCTGTATCTCTGTGTCTCAAATGAATAAAATCTTTAAAAATAATAACAATAATAAATAAGTCCAAATATTGTGAACTAATTTAAATATCCATCAATGGATTTAGTGAAATAAATTCCAGTTCTTCCATATACGTTTCTTTAAAAATAATGTGTGTTTATATTTATTGATATGAAAAGACATTCACAAAATGTTAATAAATGGGAGGAGGGGGATTATTACAAAACAGTATATAAAAATATATATATAAAAAAGTATAAAATTTTTTTCATGTTCACACATAAAAGTAAAATTGCATCATTTCCTCAGTCACAAAGCTTCCTATGGCTTCCTAATACCTACAGAAGAGCCTGACTTTCTAGCATAACATTTGAAGCTCTTTACATAAAACACTCCTTTTCCTCCCTCAAGAGAATGTGCTTTATTCACACAAATCTATTATCCTGTCCCAAAGGACCGTGTGCTCTCACATTTTCATGAAGCTCATGCTGTTCTCTCAACTTGGAAGGAGAAATCTTCCACATTTGCTTCTTAAGGAAATTCTCCTCATGTTTCAAGTCTTTGCTTCAATGTTACCTTTCATTGGAAACTAACACTAAGCCGACCCCCACTCCTTCCCTACATTCTCACAGCACAATATTTATACATCAACATTTTTGACAAGGCTTCTTCACACACAGCACTGAGTTTAATGCTCATAATAGAGACTCCAATAACTGTTTGCTTAAATACAAGCCATATAAAATTTTAATTATTTGAACAATTTCTCAAACAAAATAAAAAATTAAATAAATCTATCGTTTTTTGGCATTCCTGTTTCTATTAATTAAAGAATAATTGATAGAAATGAAAAATGGGGGGGGTGGAGCAAGATGGCGGAGGAGTAGGAGACCTGGATTTGGTCTGGTCCCAGGAATTCAGCTGGATAGGGATCAAACCATTCTGAACACCTACAAACCCAACAGGAGATCGAAGAAAAGAAGAGCAACAACTCTCTCATCAGAAAAGTGACCACTTTCTGGGAGGTAGGACGTGCGGAGAAGTGAATCCGAGGCGATATTCGGGAGGATAGACGGCAGGGGAGGGGCCTCCATTGGCCACTTCTGGCAAGTGATAGAGCCGCGGAGCACAAAATCGGAACTTTTAAAAGTCTGCTCCGCCGAGGGACGTCACTCTGGTGGCTAAGCGGGGGGTGGAACCCTCCGGGACAGTGTGGTCTCAGGACCCTCGGGGTCGCAGAAAGACCGGGGGTGCCTGAGTGTGGCAGAGCTCCCAGGTACTGGAGCAGGGAAGCCGGCTGCAGAGGCAGAGCCCAGGCGCGGGCTCTCAGCTCGGGGTTGCCCTAAACCGTGATCCATGGCACAGTCGGGCCCCTGCTCCTCCAGCAGGGACCCAACAAGCGGCAGATCCGGGGAGACTCACCTTCCTCCCCGGGAGGAGCTGCGCGGGAGTGCACCGCAGGGATCTGCTGGGTTTGGAGACTCCACCTGGGGTCGGGTGCCAGAGATAGAGGCGCGCGGTCGCAGGCCGGGTGAGCACGGGGTGCGGCCGGAGACCGGGGGGACGGGAGTGACTGACGGCTTTTCTCTGGGGGCTCACTGAGGAGCGGGGCCCCGAGTTCTCGGCTTCTCCGGGGCGGAGATTGGGAGGCCGCCATTTTCACTCTCCGCCTCCAAAGCTGTACGGGAAGCTCGCAGGGAACAAAAGCTCCTGAGAGCAAACCCAAGCAGATAACTTAGCCAGGAGGGGGCAAGGGCGGGGCAATTCCGCCTCCGGCAGAGACATTTGCAAACCACGGCAACAGGCCCCTCCCCCGAAGATCATTGAGAACAGCCAGCCAAGACCAAGTTTACCGATCAATGAGAACAGCAGAACTCCAGCGCTAGGGGAATACTGCACATAGAATTCATAGCTTTTTTACCATGATTCTTTAGTCTTTCAAAGTTAATTTTTTTTAACTGTCTTTTTTCATTTTGAATTTTTCTTTTTCCCCTTTTCAACCAATATCTTATCAATCCCTTTTTTTAAAAAACATTTTTTTTAAAGATTTTATTTATTTATTTGAGACAGAGAGAATGAGAGACAGAGAGCATGAGAGGGAGGACGGTCAGAGGGAGAAGCACACTCCCTGCCGAGCAGGGAGCCCGATGCGGGACTCGATCCCAGGACTTCAGGATCATGACCTGAGCCAAAGGCAGTCGCTTAACCAACTGAGCCACCCAGGCGCCCTAAAAAACATTTTTATTTTTCATTTTTAGAGTCATATTCTATCCCTTCATAGTAGTTACCCGTATTTTTGGCATATATATATATATAAGTTGTTCTCTCTTTAAAATTTTGAGATAGTTTCTTCTAACAGATTAAAATATACCCTAAATCTCTAGTATATGGTGTTTTCTACTCCCCTGCCTGATCACATTCTCTCCCTTTTTTTTTCTTTTTTCTTTTTTTAAATCCTCTTCTTTCTTTTTTCAAACAACTTCTTATCAATTCCTTTTATAAAATTTTTTATAATTTCCATCTTTACAGTCATATTCCATCCCTTCATCATATCAACCCTTATTTTTGTACATATATAAGTTTTTCTTTCTTTAAAATTTTGGGAGGCGCTTTCTTCTAAAAGACCAAAGTACACCCCAAATCTAGTGTGTGGCACTGATCTATATACCAGCCTGATCATATTTGATCACATTCTGGGTTTTTTTGTTGTTGTTTTGTTTGTTTTGTTTGTTTTATCTTTATCTTTTTCTTTTTCTTTTTTTTCTTTTTCTTTTTTCTCTCTTCCCATTTCTTTTTCCACTGCTTCAGGTCTTTTCTGATTTGTTTAGAGTATATTTTCTGGGGACGTTGTTACTCTGCTAGCATTTTGTTCTCTCATTAATCTATTCTCCTCTGCACAAAATGACAAGACGGAAAAAATCACCTCAACAAAAAGAACAAGAGGTAGTACCGACTGCCAGGGACCTACTCAATACGGACATTAGTATGATGTCAGATCTAGAGTTCAGAATCATCACTTTAAAGATACTAGCTGAGCTTGAAAAAAATATGGAAGTTATTAGATAAACCATTTCTGGAGAAGTAAAAGAACTAAAATCTAACCAAGTAGAAATAAAAAAGGCTATTAATGAGGTGCAATCAAAAATGGGGGTGCTAACTGCTAGGATAAATGAGGCAGAAGAGAGAATCAGTAATATAGAAGACCAAATCATGGGAAATAAAGAAGCAGAGAAAAAGAGAGATAAAAAACTACTGGATCTCGAGGGCAGAATTCGAGAGATAAGCGATACCAAAAGACGAAACAACATTAGAATAATTGGGATCCCAGAAGAAGAAGAAAGAGAGAGAGGGGCAGAAGGTATATTGGAGGAAATTATAGCAGAGAATTTCCCTAATTTGGGGAAGGAAACAGGCATCAAAATCCAGGAAGCACAGAGAACCCCTCTCAAAATCAATAAAAATAGGTCAACACACGACATCTAATAGTAAAACTTACGAGTCTCATAGATAAAGAGAAAATCCTGAAAGCAGCTCGGGAGAAGAGATATGTAACCTACAATGGTAGAAACATTAGATTGGCAACAGACCTATCCACAGAGACCTGGCAGGCCAGAAAGGACTGGCAGGATATATTCAGAGCACTAAATGAGAAAAATATGCAGCCAAGAATACTATATCCAGCTAGGCTGTCATTGAAAATTGAAGGAGAGTTAAAAAGCTTCCAGGACAAACAAAAACTAAAGGAATTTGCAAACACAAAACCAGCCCTACAAGAAATCTTGAAAGGGGTCCTCTAAGCAAAGAGAGAGCCTAAAAGCAACATAGACCAGAAAGGAACACAGACAATATACAGTAA
>NW_023270966.1:0-12122 GCF_011800145.1 Mirounga leonina
GTGTGCGTGATGCCCGCGTGGAAGAAAGCATGAACACAAGAGTCTGTGGCCCAGACCTCTCATCTGTAACAACATCCGCTGCATCACGGTGCTGCTCTGACTCACTAAACTTTAAGTGCTACCACCTCCTAGGCACTACTCTGGGGGTTGGGGATCCAGCGGTGAGAAAGCACCATCCCTGCTCGCGTGGGGCAGGCCAGAGCAGGGGTCAAACGAGGACTTCATGTCCCCGGCAAGGGTCTCTGCTCAGCTGGGGGCAGCTGCCGGGAGCAGCGGGTCAGGCCCTTGTCCCCATCTGGCAGCTCAGGACCGACCCGCCTGGGGCGCGTGGTGAAGGGGATGCAGGATCCTTGGTCAGAATCCCCCCGTAGCCATTACCCCCATGTAGCCAGTCCCGTCACTGTCCCGAGGTTTGTCATCCATGAAGTGGGCAGGGGAGGAAAGACGTTCGTGGGTTCAAGAGCCCTATCCAAGTGCGGAACAGGGTCTGGATCATCTCTGGAGGGGGATTCAGCTCCAGGACCTGCCCCAGAGTTCGAGCCAGGTCCTCCACCGATGCGTGCCGCAGCTCCCGAGACTGCGGCAGCTGCAGCTTCGGCTCTCGCGCCTGCTTTGGGATCAGAGCCCGGTTTGGAGCTTGAGCAGCTCCAGCACCAGCGAGGGAACTCGCCAGTCAAGGGCCAGCACCTTCACCGTCACACCCTCGCCATCGTGCACGAGGTCAGGAGAGGGGCTGGGGGCGGGTGGGTCCATGCTGGGCAGGTCACCCAGAGTACCTTGGCCATTCCACTCAGAGCTCCCCCTCCCTTCCCCTCCCACAGGTCACAGCCCCAGGGATCCCCAACCCTGCTTCCCAAACAAGGCTCAAGGAGGACAAGCAGACCTGGGATGTTGGAAATGGAGGCTTGTACCTTCAACACTGTATACGTGTTGACCCAGAAACTCCACTTTATGGATTCTGTTGCAAAGAGAGGTTGATGGACACGGTGTTCCCTTCGACACGGTGGGAGTGAGCTGCCCACGCTAGGTGATGGGTGCACCTGTGGCCTGGGATGGGTGCTGCTCACTGTTCTCCCAGACAGGGGTGCCCGTCACCCTTCTCTCCCAGGGACCTCCGTTTGCTCACGTTCTCGCCAGGGCTGCTGGTGCCCAGACCAGACACCTGCCAGTCTGAATGTGACCAGTGCTGCCTCCATAGGGTTTCCTTTGCCAGAATCCTTCCCCGGGAGCTCCTGATTCTCTGACTGCCCCCATGCCTGTCTCCCTCCACTTGGACTTGCATGCATTTCGTCTATGTCCCTGTGGAACCCAGGGTCTTGGAGCATGGTTTGGACCAGAGGCATGGGGAAACTCTCTGTGGCCTTGGGTTGTGAGCAATGCTTTGGCCCTTTGGGGTGTGTCTTCCAGCTTTCTGTATTCCCCTGGTTTCTCTGTGGGTCACAGGAGGAACCAGCCCTTTCATGTCTGGGGTCAGGCTGAGATGTCCCAGCAGGAACAGGGGTCTCTGCCCCGAGATTGTGTCCATATTTACCAAAGGGGGCTCTATGGTTACATCTCATCTGTAATCCATCGGAGATTTCAACATCCAGTAAGGGAAATTCTATGTCAAGTCAACCCAGAAAAGAAGGAGTCCCCTTTGAAAATAGGGGGGCACACACAAAGGCCCATACTGTGTGACTCCACGTACAGGAAACCTCCAGAACAGGTAGAGAAACAGAGAGAGGAGGCAGCTTAGGGGTTTCCAGGGAGGCCTTCTGGTTCGGGGACTCCTTTCGGGAAGCAGATATTCCACAGCCATGTTCTGTGGGGTGGTGGCCCAGCGTTGGGAATGTACTTGATGCTCAGGACTTGTTCAACTGAAAACAATGAATTTTATTTAAAATAAATAATAAACAGCATATAGGACATGGAAAGAGAATAGAACAGTTAGTACGAACCAGAGAGAAAGAACATAGGGGGACGGGATGAAACAATCTGGCGGGGCATCGGCGTCGGATGATGGAGCTAAGGGTAATGGTACAAGGAGCTCTCCCCGTGAGGATGTGGGCTCTGGATGTGGTTCTAAGAGCCCTGCAGGAACAGGAGGAGGGGCAGGGCCAGATGCAAGAGCAGGGCCAGACCCAAGAGTAGGGCCAGGGGCAGGATCCACGGTAAGAGCTGTGTCAGGGCCAAGTACAGGAGCACAGGCAGGGCCAGGGGAAGGGGCAGCGGCCCTGGAAAGCAGGGGAAGGGGCATCGGCTCTGGCAGGGTCAGGGGCAGGATCAGGGACACCGGCACGGGAAGGGGCATTGGCTCTGGCAGCGGCAGGGGCAGGAACAGGGACACTGGCAGTGGAATGGGCTTCGGCTCTGGCAGGGACAGGGACAGGAACTGGGACGCAGGCAGGGGAAGGGGTATCAACTCTGGCAGGGCCAGGGGCAGGAACAGGGACACTGGCAGTGGAAGGGGCATCGGCTCTGGCAGGGGCAGGGGCAGGAACAAGGACGCAGGCAGGGGAAGGGGCATCGGCTCTGGCAGGGGCAGGAACAGGGACGCAGGCAGGGGAAGGGGCATCGGCTCTGGCAGGGGCCGGAACAGGGACACAGGCAGAGGAAAGGACAGGTGCACGGGCAGGGGGTGGGCCAGGGGCAGGAATGGGTTCACACGCAGGGGCAGGGAAACGGGTAGGGAAAGGGGAAGGAGCAGGGTCAGAGGCAAGGATAGGAGCACAGGGAGGGGCTGGGGAAGGGACAGTTGCAGGGGCAGAAGCCGAGTCAAGGGCAAGAACAGGAATACAGGCAGGGGCAGGAGAAGGGGCAGGATCCAGGGCAGGAGCTGTGTCCGGGGCAAGAACAGGAACACAGGTAGGGGAAGGGGCAGGTGCAGGGGCAGGCGGTGGGTCAGGGACAGGAACAGGACCACAGGAAGGGGCAGAGGCAGAAGCCGGGTCAGGGGCAAGAATAGGAGCACAGGCAGGGGCAAGGGAAGGGGCAGGATCCAGGGCAGGAGCTGGGTCAGGGTTAGGATCCGGATCAGGGTCAAGAAGTGGTGCACAGGTAAGGGAAGGTGGTGGTGCAGGGTCAGGAGCTGGGTCAGGGGCAAGAACAGGTGCACAGGCAGGTGCTGGGGAAGGGGCAGGTCCAGGGGCAGGAGGTGGGTCAGGAGAAGGGACATTGGCACTAGCAGGGGCAGGGGCAGGGGCAGGGGCAGGGTCAGGAGTTGGGGCAGGGGCCGGAACAGGAGCACAAGCCGGGGGAGGGGAGGGGGCAGGTGCAAGGGGAGGGACAGTGTCTGCCGCATTGGCACGTACAGGAACCGGGGCAGTATCTGGGTCAGGGGCAAGAACCGGGGCACTGGCAGGGGTAGGGATGGGTCAGGATCCAGGGCAGGAGCTGGGTCGGGGGCAGGAGCAGGGCCACAGTTCGGGGCAGGCGCAGGGGCGATGGCTCTGGCAGGCACAGGGGCAGGCACAGGGGCAGGCTCTCCGGAGGCAGGTTCTCCAGCAGGCCCTTGCTGGCCCCCGTCAGGCTCTCTGTGGGCGGGTGCTGGGTCACCTGCCGGCTCCTGGTCTCCTGCTGAAGTCGCAGCCACCACCCCTCCGTCCAGAGCTGCCGATGGAGTTGGAAACGGCTCTAGCTCCTCAGGTGGTGGAGCAGCTGTGAGAGGAGAAAAGCTCAGCCCGAGCCTGCTCTCCGTGGAGAGAGAACCCAGCCCACGGCCTCCGAGAGAAGCCGCAGGCAGGAAGGAGCCCTCCCCGGGGCGTCTCCCCGACCACAGTCCACCCGCTGGGCGCTCTGAGCCCAGTCGTTGCTCCAGGCCCCACACCAGGCTCAGGGAGCTCCTCCCTGTGGGGCCAGCCCCCACCCTCGCGCACACAACCACGGGCACCCAGCCCCGGGCTTCTCAGCCTCAGGCTCGGCCTCCGTGGGCTCCGGCTCCTGGAGCACAAGGCAGTCAATGACCACCAGGGACAGTGGTCTGGGTGGTGTCGGAGGCCTCTCCCCGCAATCCCCAGCAACTGCTCCAGGGGAGTCCTGTGGGGTCATGCTCCGGATCCTGGACATGGAGTGGATGTCCGCCAGCCTCGTGCCGATCTCATCGGAGGTCTGCAAAGACAGGGACTGGTAGCCGGCCCGGAGGCATCCCAGTCCTCCCCGGCCAACCTCCCTGTCCCCTGCCCAGTCGCCTTGCTGCTCCCAGATCAGACACACACCTGTGGGTGCACAGCCCTGCATGCGGGACAATGACCCATCCCTGCAGGGCTATCGAGAGAAACCCTGGGCAGAAGCTCACAGCCCCCCACACCCCGGCCCACCCAGCCAGCCTTGACCTTGAACATGACCTGCCCACGGGTTATCTGACCCCTCATCAGCCTGCTCTTGAATGGCGTTGGCCCACCCCACATGAACCCTCTTCACACACACACACACACACACACACACACACACACACACACACGGAGGGGAGGGGACATGTGGCTGCACAGTTGGATTAGACCCTATGGGGCTGGGTGGCCGGCTCTGGGCCTCCTGGTGTCAGCTTTCGGGCCTTCCGGCCAAACGGCCAGAGGCGGTGGGGAGCCCTGATCGGACATCCCCAGCGGGGGCCAGCGTTTGCAGGGCGGGCTTTCTTCAGCCTGCAGCATCCAGACTTAGGGAGGTAACAAGCCCAAATGTTCATGGTTGGATGATCTCCAACGAAATGAGCTGGGCAGGGGGCTGTCTCTGGAATGTGGGTGCCTTTGTTACCTGGGTTCCAAATTCTGTTGGACTCTGTTGTCAGGGAAGTGAGGTCACCAGTGCCTGGGGTCCCCTTACCCAACTTCCTCCTCACACAAGGGGCGAGGCCCGCCCCCGAGGGTCCCCTCCCGCGGCCGCTCAATGCCTCCCCTCCCCCCATGCCGGATCCATACAGTAACTCCCTCACAGCCCCCCCACAGCCTTGCCAAGTCCTCGGTGCAGCCGGTGTCCCCGCTGTGAGGACACAGAGCTGGCTTCAGACTGGGCTCCCCTGCGTGCTGTGAGCCTGGACAGACCCTGTGCCCCTCAGGGCCTCCCCAGGCTCCCCATCTGCACAGTGGGGTGTTCTGGCTTCTACTCCTAGGGACGCCATCAGGGGTAGGGCCTCTACATACATTCTGGACCTGCTCTCACAGGAGGCTGCGGCACACATGGCAATGCAAGGATGAACCAGGGGCTGGGCGGGACATGGAGCATAGCTCAGAGGGGCCTGGGTCTGCTCTGGGGTCTGGGCAAACCCACCCCCTTCTTGCCTGTTCCCAGCCCCTGTGAGAAGGTTGCAATGAACGGATTCCGACCTTGTCCTCTGGTGACGCACACTTCCAGGGTCTCCCCTTAGCTTTAGGCTCAGTCCCCGGGGCCTCGTCTGCGCCCATATGCTGGGCAGTCCCCACAGTGGTTCCCGGGCATTCCCGCATCCTGCTCACACATCCCTGTGGAATCTGCTTCCCTCCGGGGTGGATGGCCTGTGTGACCGCGCTCTCAGGAAGAGAATGGGGCCAAAAGCTGGGATGTCATTTCTAAGCTGATGGAGGAAAGTCTGTGACTTCTTCTGGTTCCCACTGTCGTGTGTTCATTCTCTGTCTCCTTCTCTGGTTCTGTCTCTGTCTCTGTGTCTCCCACAGGAGCAGGATCTGTGGACTCCAGGGGTGATGTGAGAAACCTCCGAAGCCTCCCTTGTCCGTGTTTCCCTCTTCTGTCCCGGTGCTCCCTTCCTTCCTAAGGCCTTGTCACCCGGACCAGAGCAGTGAATCTGGAACCTCTTCCAAATGGAGACCCGGAGGCTGCAATAAGGAGGGTCTTGGCCTTGGTCCCCAGACTAGTGGTCCGTGCTCTGCCACGTTCTGCCTACCCAGGTCCTCAGCCCCCAAAGCCCCAGTCTGTCCCCTGCTCCGAAGGACCTCGAGGGAGTACGAAGCATTTTCCCAGGACTGGGAGCACAGGGGGTCGGGGATGGAGATCCAAGGCCAACAGGCTCTCCCACAAGCCTGTGGGACCCTAGGACCCTGCATCTCTACAGCCCATGTGACAGAAGAATAAGCTGAGGCCTTTGTGCTGGAGCCCCTCTCGACTTGGGGGTGGGTGTGTCTTCCTGCTTCCAAGTGCCCAGGCTGGTGATGGACACCGGAACCCAGACCCTGTCCTCTCCCAGTGCCCTGGCAACCCCCCTGGGCCCCTTGGGGCCCCCGGACCCTCAGCCTGGCCTGTCTCCCCTCCCCATGCTATGGATCTGGGTCCTTGCCAGGAGTCCTGATGCCCTGCCCCATGGCCCAGCTGTCTGCAACCCGTTTCTTCTTTCCCCCCTCTCACCCACCTCGCTCCCAAGGTGTCCTCCCCTTCTGACCCACAGCTGGGCAGTCAGAGTGGTGTGTGTGTGCGGGTGGGTGTGTGTGGGGGGGTGGGTGTGCAGGTGCACGTGCCTCTACGTGCCTGGGGATGCCAAGGTCATGTCCCCACATGGGACGGGGTGGGTAGCTCTTCCCGAGGATCTGAGGGGCTCTCACCAACAAAGCAAACCTCATGGGAGGGTTGCGACTGGCCTAGGATTGGAGAGCAGCTCCTTGGACTCTGCACCCCTCAGTTGTCCTGGGCCAGTCCCTTCCTCTCTTGACCCAGGTTCCCAAATGTCCCTGAGGGTCGGACATGGAAAGGCTTGAACGTGGCTGCTCCTCCAGGGGTAGGTGGGGGACAGGTGCACCAGGCACGCAGGCTTCCACACCGAGAGAGCCAGCCAGGTGTGTCATGGCCAGGTGTGCCCAGACGACCTGCCCTCAGCTCCTGGACCATGATCCAGCCCTGCGGCAGATGTGCACGAGACCCATGGCTCCGCACCTGACCGGTCTCCCGCGTTCCCTCACCACCTCGGAGACAAGGGCTCTTCTTCGTCCTAGGGCCCGTCATCCTTCGGACAATGAGAGCCGAGGGATCCGTACGTAGTGGAGGCCGGCAGGGCGTCCCACGGCACGTCGTGTGCCCATCTCTGCTTTGTCGTCTAGGCTTAGTGGCGGACCCCCACCTAGAAAGAGGCCCGCGGGGCAGGGACATATGTCTGCCCTGTTCCCTGAATTATGGAAAATGTCTAGAAGGGGCTTCCTGTCCATGTGTGGAGTCGATGAAGCCCAGCCAGCACCTTTCAGATGTCTGAGTGGCTCTGGGGCCCCTCTGCCAGCCCCCAGGGATCCCTGCTCTGTCTCCACCCAGGATGGGAGCCCCAGATGGAATCTGAAACCTCCTCACAGCCAGGAATGAGGCTTTGCCCGGGTCACAGGACACCGAGGCTTGGGGCAGAGAGCTCCTTCACGGTGAAGAGGAAATGCCTCAGCCCCAGGTGACCCTCCCCGTGGGCCGGCCCCAGGGTTGGGGAGCGGTCCCAACAGGCCCGACAGCACCCCGTGTGTGGGGTCCGGCCTCAGGGCACGCAGGGTTCCCAGGAGACACCAGAGGTTCGTAGAGGGGACGTGCCAGGCCCGAGACACACAGCCCGCAGTTGAGGGGAGCCTGCGGCCGGGACGGGGGGCCCTGCTCACCTTGGTGAGCAGCAGGTGTGGGAAGGGCTGGGGAGGCGTTCCTCTGGGAGGTGCTCCGGGAGAGGGGCCACAGGAGAGGGCCTGGCCCGGCTCCACCAGCTTCCTCAGGCTTTCAGCACGGACCGCCCACAGCCTCTGGCTCGCTCCCACCGGCAGGGCCCACTCAGGTTCACGGTGGGGCTGATCTGTGGTAAAGGAGGGACAATTCACAACACAGAAATTGCAAGACTATTTCTGTCCGTGTCCTGACATGCAACAGAATATCCAAATTGGTTCGGATCATCTTCCATGTATGTGAAGGGTGATTTTGTACCTGGCCAAGGCTGGGGCTGGACCGGGTGTGTGTGTCTGTGTGTGAAGGACCAGGTGTGTGTGTGTGTGTGTGTGTGTGTGTGTGTTTGAAGGACTGGGTGTGTGTGTGTGTTTGGCGTGTGTGTCTGTTTGTGTGTGTCTGTGAAGGGAGCAGCCCAGACCCCTTGGGTTGAGATCATGGCCACGTAAGGGGCACAGGCATCGTGGCACCCCGGGTCGTCAGTGTCCCGGATGGCGACAGGGCAGGAGACCCACGCGGCCCTCCCCGAGCCGGGTCCTGGAGCGCCCTCGTCCCCACACTCCCCCTGAGCCCGCACCAGCCCTTACCGACTGCCTGGTGCACGTGCCCCACACCGGGGAGCCGTCGAGTGAGGTTCCTGTTGACCAGCTTGTCCCCAATTACTTCCATGGGGCTCTGCAAAGACAGTGAGCGGCGCCCGGTCCGGAGGCATCACAGCCCTGCCCGGCCGTCCTCACCGTCCTCCTGCCCAGCCCCACTGCTGCCCCCAGATCAGACACAGCCCCGTGCGGGCACAGCCCTGCGCCCGGGGTGCAGTGACATGTATCGACAGGTCTCCGGATCAAACCTGGGGAGAAGGAGGCCGCCCCAGCACACCCCGTCCCACCCAGCCAGCCTTGACCCGGGGTGTCAACATGATCCACCCACCAGGCATCTGGCCCCTCATCACACTTCTCCTGCTCAGGGTGGGCTACCCTGCCCGAGACCTCTGCACACACACACACACACACACACAGAGGGGCGCTGGGCTGCACGGTCGGATCACAGCGGTGTCTGGCTGGCCTTGCTGGCTCTGGGCCTTCCTGTGTTCCCTTTGGGCCCCTCCAGGCAAATGGCCAGAGGTGTCAGGGGTGGGAACTGACCCCAGGTCTGCAGTGTAGGAAACGGCTCTCACTGTCGGCTTTGCTGAGACCACATCCTGGGGACATCGGGATACAGCAGGATTGCAGCATCTCCAGCCAAGTGAACTGAGTAAGAAGGGGGCTGTCTCGAGAATGTGGGTGCCTGTGACAGCCCTCGGGCATCTTGGGGACGCCCTGGCCATCAGCCTGGCATGTCTCCCTCGAGCTCCATGCTACGGCCCCGGGCAGGTTCCCAGGAGACAATGCCCACAGCCCACGGCCCAGCTGCCTCCAACCTCCTTCTTCTTTCCCCCTTGTCCCCTCCAGGGTCCACGCCCCCTTGGACGCCCCTGCGGAGTTTGTGTGTGTGTGTGTGTGTGTGTGAGTGTGGGTGTGCTGAGAGAGCCTTGTGCGTACGTGTGCCCGCGCGAGGATGACCAGATGAAATGGCCCCACATGGGAGTGTGGGCAGCGGTCCCCCAGACTTAGGGGCCTTCGTTCCCAAAGGAAAACCCCTGCGAAGTGAAGTTTGGCCTCAGAAGCTGGAACCCTCGCTGTTCCTCTAGCCTCTGATCAGCTGGTGGGTCCCAGGCCAGTCCCTGCCTCTCCTCCCCTCAGTTTGCCGACTGTCCCATGAGGGCTTGGAGAAGGACCTTCATTAGAGTGGCTCGGCGTGGCCGGTCGGCTCCCACCTTTTGGGTGGACGTGGCGCAGGTGCACTCTGGGTGGGCGGGTCTCATCCACCAACGGTGGGCCGGAGGCAGGTGGACACTGGGCAGGCGCACACAGCCCAGCAGACGGCGCCTGCGTGGGACCCCACCTGCCAGCAGGCCTGCACAACCCCGAGGGGCTGGCTGTGGCCTTCGTCCTCTGTGTCCCGATTTCCACTGCCTGCTCAGTGACCCTCACGTCCTCTTAGGCCTGGGGCCAGACCCAGTCCCGCCAGGCAGGGCCGCTGGACTGAGTGGACATGGAGACCTGGGGACTAGAGAGAATGAAATATACCCCTGCTGCCGTCCTGGCCCCCACGTCCCACTTCAGTGTTTGTCTCAGTGCATGGCGGGGAGGTCAGGGGAAGGTGATGGGGACACATGTGGCACGGAGGAGGTCAGGCCGCCTTTTCCTCCTCTACATCCCCTCCCTCTGTCTTCCTGGCAGCAGCCCCTCTCCCCAAAATCCGGCACTCAAACACCTTCATCTCCCTGCTTTCAACCCCAACCCATCCTCCTGTGGTGGGAGTCACTGAACCCATCTCCAAAGTAGAAAACTGAGGTCCCAGGAGTTGCCACAAGAGCTTGCCAGTCACAGGGCTGTGACATGGCCCTGCTGTGGGTTTGAACCCAGCTCAATCTGACCCAAAGCCTGAGCTTACATAGGAGACGGAGGAAGGAGCCATTGAGCCCAGGTTTGGAGGTGAGGCCATCCTGGATGGGGTTCATAGGGAGGGATGGCTGGGGTTCTGAGGGGCAAATTCCTGCCGGGCTCCCTGGGGGACGAAGGACCTACAGAGGCTGGAGTGGGCTGAGGTCTGCACACTGGGGAGCATGTCTAGACCAGATCACGCAGGGCTCTCTGGATATTGGGCAAGGAGTCAGTGGACACTGCGGGTTGGGGGGTTCATGGGACACCATCGGGGCAGTCTTACCAGAGCCACAGAATCGTAGATTTAGAAGGAGCTTGGTGGGCATGTTATTGTCCCCACCCAAGCATGGATCACCTAGCAAGCACCAGCCGGAGATGAGGAGGCTGCCGCAGTTTCCTCCTGTGTAGAGTGGGGGCCGTGGTGGACGTCTGCGTCCTTCCAGGCCTGGGCATGCTGCCTGGAAGGTCCTCAGGTGGCGTCTTGTCAGAGTAGCTAGCTGTTCCAGTGAGGTCAGTACTCAGAGACGTCTGAGTCAGGAGACCAAAGGGACAGCCCACGTGCCCAGTTCTGCAGGATGCTCTTGGACATGGTGCCGAACTTCATGTCCAGGCGAATGGGGTTGAGGCAGCAGCGCCCACTGCTGCATGGAGAGCGGCAGCGAGGAGCCGTGGTTGCAGACCCCGAGACACGGCGCTCGTGTGAGTCCGAGGCTTCCACAGATGTGATGGAGGCTGAGTAGGCGGAGGTGCTGACAGAGGCTGAGATGATGCCTGAGATCTCCAGCGATGACTGGGAGGTCAACTCCGGAAATTGAGGAACGGCAAGGCCAGCAGAAACCCCAGACTGTGTAAGGCACCCGCGGTCAGCCTCTAGCCCAGAAGCTGCTAGAGAGTGAGTCTTCTTGGCCCCTTGTGGCTGTGGAGTGGGGACCTAGGCTCCAGGAAGGGATGTCTGTCAGGGAGAAAGGGTGGGACAGTCACCTCCTTTTCCTGGCCAATTGGGATCCTGGGACAAAACCCACACTAATGTCGTGCACATCTCCATCGGGCTGGAGGAGCATGCAGAGCGGGTAGGCGATGTCCCTGCTGCGCAGGTAGGGGCTGCATCTGAGCTGGTCCCAGGACTTGGAGTGAGCGCTCCTTTTGGTCTTGGGTGTTGTGTTGGGGTGGTGGCAGAATTGAAGGGCTGACTTTGCATTGATCCGTCACCCTGGGTGAATGGGTGCTCTAGGGTGTCCATGGGCACAGGTGGCTGTGACCCACACATGGGAAGGTGTAAACGAAGCACACAGAGGACAGTGCCCTGAGCTATGCAGGTTTTCTGCTCATGGGCAGTGCTCCTGGGCAAAACTCAGCTAGTCTGCTTGTTCCTAGAGCACAGAAGGCCCCTAAGGTCGTGAGTGGTTCATGGGAAGTCAGGTCAGTCTGTTGCTGGGCATCATGCCTGGCAGGAGGAGAGCTTCAGCCTGAAATGATTGTCTGGGGGTGACCTGGAATGCCAGGTGAGGTAGAAATTGCCCAGGTAGCCTGATCCACTCCAGTCTGTATCGCTTCTCTACCCAACAACCCAGACCTAGACAAAGGCCCTCTGGCTGGCTGGCATCTGGAACGGTTAGAATATTCCTCTGGTTCAGTCGAAGGAGAATATCAAAGTTAGTAGAGCAAAGGAAACTAGGAAGATTAGGGCAGAGATACATGGAAGAGAAGAGCACGTGAGAAAAATCAGTGAAAACAACAGTTTTTTTCTTTTGCAGATTTACCCAAATGGACAAAGAGACAAAAATGGACCCACTTTATACAAACCAATTGGCTCCCTGAGATGAAGCAGATCATTCTGAGAAGCACACAAACTACCAAAGTGACTCCAGAAGAAATGGAAACCCTGAGCAGACCTATAGTAAGTAAATAGACTGAAGCAGTCATGAGAACTTCCCAAGAATGAAAAGTCCAGAACCTGATGCTTTCCCTGGTGATTTGTCCCACACGTTTAAAGAAGACAGAATACCAATCCTTCTGAAAGTCTGAAAAAAGTACAAGAGGAGGGAACACTTCCCACGTCAC
>NW_023270967.1:0-15889 GCF_011800145.1 Mirounga leonina
ACATGGAGGCTAAAGAGCATCCTACTAAAGAATAAATGGGTCAAGCAGGAAATTAAAGAAGAATTAAAAAAATTCATGGAAACCAATGAAAATGAAAACACAACTATTCAAAATCTTTGAGATGCAGCAAAGGCAGTCCTGAGAGGAAAGTATATAGCAATACAAGCCTTTCTCAAGAAACAAAAAAGGTCTCAAGTACACAACCTAACCCTACACCTAAAGGAGCTGGAGAAAGAACACAAATAAAGCCTAAACCCAGCAGGAGGAGAGAAATAATAAAGATCAGAGCAGAAATCAATGAAATAGAAACCAAAAGAACAGCAGAACAGATCAACGAAACTAGGAGCTGGTTCTTTGAAAGAATTAACAAGATTGATAAACCCCTGGCCAGACTTATCAAAAAGAAAAGAGAAATGACCCAAATCAACAAAATCATGAATGAAAGAGATCACAACCAACACCAAAGAAATACAAACAATTATAAGAACATATTATGAGCAACTCTATGCCAGCAAATTAGATAATCTGGAAGAAATGGATGCATTCCTAGAGATGTATCAACTACCAAAACTGAAACAGGAAGAAAGAGAAAACCTGAATAGCCCTATAACCACTAAGGAAATTGAAGCAGTCATCAAAAATCTACCAATAAACAAAGGCCCAGGGCCAGATGGCTTCCCAGGGGAATTCTACCAAACATTTCAAGAAGAATTAATACCTATTCTTCTGAAACTGTTCCAAAAAATAGAAATGGAAGGAAAACTTCCAAACTCGTTTTATGAGGCCAGCATTACCTTGATCCCAAAACCAGACAAAGACCCCGTCAAAAAGGAGAATTACAAACCAATATCTCTGATGAACATGGATGCAAAAATTCTCACCAAAATACTAGCCAATAGGATCCAACAGTACATTAAAAGGATTATTCACCACAACCAAGTGGGATTTATCCCTGGGCTGCAAGGTTGGTTCAACATCCGCAAATCAATCAACGTGATACAATACATTAACAAAAGAAAGAACAAGAATCATATGATCCTCTCAATAGATGCAGAAAAAGCATTTGACAAAGTACAGCATCCTTTCTTGATCAAAACTCTTCAGAGTATAGGCATAGAGGGTACAAACCTCAATATCATAAAAGCCATCTAGGAAAAACCTACAGCGAATATCATTCTCAATGGGGAAAAACTGAGAGCTTTCCCCCTAAGGTCAGGAACGCGGCAGGGATGTCCACTATCACCACTGCTATTCAACATAGCACTAGAAGTCCTAGCCACAGCAGTCAGACAACAAAAAGAAATCAAAGGCATCCAAATTGGCAAAGAAGAAGTCAAACTCTCACTCTTTGCAGATGATATGATACTTTATGTGGAAAACCCCAAGGACTCCACCCCAAAACTGCTAGAACTCATACAGGAATTCAGTCAAGTGGCAGGATATAAAATCAATGCACAGAAGTCAGTGGCATTCCTATACAACAACAACAAGACAGAAGAAAGAGAAATGAAGGAGTCGATCCCATTTACAATTGCACCCAAAACCATAAGATACCTAGGAATCAATCTAACCAAAGACACAAAGGATCTATACTCAGAAAACTATAAAATACTCATGAAAGAAATTGAGGAAGACACAAAGAAATGGAAAAACGTTCCATGCTCATGGATTGGAAGAACAAATATTGTGAAGATGTCAATGCTACCTAGAGCAATCTACACATTCAATGCAATCCCCATCAAAATACCATCCACTTTTTTCAAAGAAATGGAACAAATAATCCTAAAATGTGTATGGAACCAGAAAAGACCCCGAATAGCCAGAGGAATGTTGAAAAAGAAAAGCAAAGCTGGCGGCATCACAATTCCGGACTTCCAGCTCTATTACAAAGCTGTCATCATCAAGACAGCATGGTACTGGCACAAAAACAGACACATAGATCAATGGAACAGAATAGAGAGCCCAGAAATGGACCCTCAACTCTATGGTCAACTCATCTTTAACAAAGCAGGAAAGAATGTCCAATGGAAAAAAGACAGTCTCTTCAACAAATGGTGTTAGGAAAATTGGATAGCCACATGCAGAAGAATGAAACTGGACCATTTCCTTACACCACACACAAAAATAGACTCCAAATGGTTGAAAGACCTCAATGTGAGACAGGAGTCCATCAAAATCCTAAAGGAGAACACAGGCAGCAACCTCTTTGACCTCAGCCGCAGCAACTTCTTCCTAGAAATATTGCCAAAGGCAAGGGAAGCAACGGCAAAAATGAACTATTGGGACTTCATCAAGATAAAAAGCTTTTGCACAGCAAAAGAAACAGTCAACAAAACCAAAAGACAACCGACAGAATGGGAGAAGATATTTGCAAATGACATATCAGATAAAGGGCTAGTATCCAAGATCTATAAAGAACTTATCAAACTCAACACCCAAAGAACAAATGATCCAATCAAGAAATGGGCAGAAGACATGAACAGACATTTTTCCAAAGACATCCAAATGGCCAACAGACACATGAAAAAGTGCTCAATATCGCTCAGCATCAGGGAAATCCAAATCAAAACCTCAAGGAGATTATCACGTCACACCAGTCAGAATGGCTAAAATTAACAAGTCAGGAAACGACAGATGTTGGCGGGAATGCGGAGAAAAGGGAACCCTCCTACACTGTCGGTGGGAATGCAAGCTGGTGCAGCCACTCTGGAAAACAGTATGGAGGTTCCTCAAAAAGTTGAAAATAGAGCTACCATACGATCCAGCAATTGCACTCCTGGGTGTTTACCCAAAAGATACAAAAGTAGGGATCCGAAAGGGTACGTGCACCCCGATGTTTATAGCAGCAATGTCCACAATAGCCAAACTGTGGAAAGAGCCAAGATGTCCATCGACAGATGAATGGATAAAGAAGATGTGGTATATATATACGATGGAATATTTTGCAGCCATCAAAAGGAATGAGGTCTTGCCATTTGCAACAATGTGGATGGAACTGGAGGGTATTATGTTGAGCGAAATAAGTCAAACAGAGAAAGACATGTATCATATGACCTCACTGATATGAGGAATTCTTAATTGCAGGAAACAAACTGAGGGTTGCTGGAGTGGGGGGTGGGGTGGGAGGGATGGGGTGATTGGGTGACAGACACTGGGGAGGGTATGTGCTCTGGTAAGTGCTGTGAATTGTGCAAGAATGTTGAATCTCAGATCTGTACCTCTGAAACAAATAATGGAATATATGTTAAAAAAAAAAAAAAAAAGAAGATGATGATGATAGCAGGAGGGGAAGAATGAAGGGGGGGAAATTGGAGGGGTAGATGAACCATGAGAGACAATGGACTCTGAAAAACAAACTGAGGGCTCTAGAGGGGAGGGGGTGGGGGATGGGTTAGCCTGGTGATGGTTATTAAAGAGGGCACGTTCTGCATGGAGCACTGGGTGTTATGCACAAACAATGAATCATGGAACACTTCATCTAAAACTAATGATGTAATGTATGGGGATTAACATAACAATAAAAATGTTTTTAAAAAGAATAATTAAAAATAAATAAATAAATGAGTGCTGTGACTCTTAAATATTAGAGAAACTAGCAAGTCGATAAACTAGCAAGGATGACTAAATACTGTTCCGTTTTAATGAGCTATGTAGCCCCTCCTTCATAACGAAAATAAAATTTTAATCTAACTAGAGTGAGAATTTGGAACATTTTATTGTAGACCCAGGAATGTTTTATCCTAAAATGGCCACAACGGAAGTTCAAAAAACAACATTCAACTGTTTAAGAAAACTGCTAAGTTACCAATAGATTCTACACTGTTTTAAGAGTCAGAAAAGAGATGCTCAGAAATTTGTTCAGAAACTGTCAAATCACAAAGAATGTCAGAAAAATGGACATTTTTAAAAAGCCAAAAGTTTCATATACTAGCAAAATTAAAAAGGTAACCAAACCCACTGACGTGCCTATCACGTCCCACATCTCCAACATCCTCACACACAACTGAGAAGCCATGGGTAGAAGCAGGTCAACGAGGAGCCTCTCCCGCAGGGCACCAGGGAGGAAACTAGTTGTGGATTCACTCACTCAAGTATCTAATGAGTAGTACGACTTAAAACACTCAGACAGAATGGGGGGTGAGGGGGACTGCCAGATCTGCCCCCTTCACTGTTTCTCCTCAACACCACGGACAGAGCCAGGCAGCTGGTACATGGAGGCATCAGGAGCACAAATATTGATCCTCCATGGAACATTCACTAAGAAAAGCACAAAGAACCACAGGGATGACTTGCTTCTACACTGAAGGACTGGGGAACCTGTCAGTGGGGACGTCACAGTTAAACGAGGTCTGAAAGGATAAACTGAGGAAAGCACAGATGAGAAACTGTGGTTAAGTGTGGGCAGAAGCATGGTGTCATTCTGCTCATGGCCAAGTCAGGAAACAGGGAACAAACCAGGGACGGGATCCGAGAGCAGAGCCTAGAACACCACGGAAGGAGCCATGGGGATGGAGGAAGAGGAACAGACTAAGGTCAGATCTGCCAGGCTGAGTGTCGCTCACTGCTCTCGGTCACACGCTGCAACAGATAGCGAGACAGACAGGGATCCGAGCACCCTCCCTCAAAGGCTGTCATTCTGAAAGGGGAAGAGAAGTAAAGGGTTAACCGCAGTGCAATGTGAGGTTTACTCGAGGAGCAGGTACACAGGGAGTTACCTAGCTGACCTTATGGGGTTAGGGAAGTTATGGCTTCTAAGTTCTTACTCGGAGGCTAAGTACTGCCCCCCAAAGTGTGGGTGGGAGACGGAGACCGGACGTGGCCTTGGGGTTGGAGACCGTAGCCCTGACGACTCCATTCACCTGGGGTCACATTCAGACCACACAGCCACTCGCCTTTGGCTAAGACAGGTTCATCACCGAAAAACAAGCATGCAAAGCCCACTCCAATAAGGTGATCAAGTCGGGGCCTAGATGTTTGGGGTTTCGTGGACTTGGTGAACAGGAAACTCAATCAAATTTGATGCCCAAGGAATTACGTTAACCCTCCTGGTTGTCATACTTGTTTGCTCTGATTATCTATTGCTGTTTGATTAACATTTTTGGCCTTAGTCTTTGTGGTTAAGTGGGGTCAAAATTTTGGAAAAAGGAGGCAAAACAGATAAATGAGTAAAAGACTAGAAGTAACAAATACATAAGTTTTATGGGAATTCAGAACATCGCTTCACAACACACAACATAGGATAGTTCAAACCAAGCCCCAGTTTTACTCTCTGATCCAAAAGAATCAACACTTACTGAGCATTTACTGCATACACCGTTCTAAGTGCTTTATAGCCATTAATTCTTTTATTTTTTTTAAGATTTCATTTATTTATTTGAAAGATAGCAAGAGAGAGCACAAGCAGGGTGGAGAGGGAGAAGCAGGCTCCCTGCAGAGCAGGGAGCTCGACGTGGGGCTTGATTCCAGGACCTTGAGATCATGATCTGAGCCGAAGTCAGACGATTAACTGAGCTACCCAGGCGCCCCAGCATCCATTCCTTTAAACCTTGTGACAACCCTATAAAGCTAATTGGTACCTGTCCCTCTCTTATTGACAAGGGACTGAGGTATATGAAGGTCAAATGAACTGTCCAAGGACACTGGGCTGCCCAGCAGGTCTGACCCCAGAGCCCGCTCTCTCATCACCACCTACACTGCCAACATGGATCCTACTGCTCAGTGCTGTGCAAAATCATTTTCATTTAGCACAAGACGATAATTTTATTTTGCCTGGCTTATAATATATACTCTATGGGCCCTAAGGGAATCATTTCAATATTTTTACTTTTGTGCAGAGTATGGTATACATCATTGTAAAGACAATGACCAATTACATTTAAAAGTTACTTTTTTTTTTTTTTTTTTTTTTTTTTTTTAAGATTTTATTTGACAGAGAGAGACACAGCGAGAGAGGGGAACACAAGCAGGGGGAGGGGGAGAGGGAGAAGCAGGCTCCCGGCCGAGCAGGGAGCCCGACGTGGGGCTCGATCCCAGGACTCTGGAATCATGACCCGAGCCGAAGGCAGACGCTTAACGACTGAGCCACCCAGGCGCCCCTAAAAGTTACTTTTTTAAATATTTACTGCAATTTTATGGATAGGCTGACTGAAAATGCTTATTCCTCTTTGGCATGACTTTTTTCCTGTGGATACACACAAAAAGTTATGTCAAACAAAAATATCACCTCAAGATGGACAAATCTTACACCATGATGAGAGCTTTAATGTGGATATTCTGGGAGAAACTAAAACCCCTCACATTCCACCTGGGTCCCAGGGACAGAAAGCCCAATTCACACTGGGGGAGATTTCTTGGTTTACATAACTGAAAGTCAAGCAGTAATGATGCGGCAGGCACAACAAGGTCTCAGGACCCAGTGGTCCCCAAGCACAGCTAGAGCCCTGCCGTCCTCCACAGATGGGCGTCCCCTGCGAGGTGGCTTCCTTTTCAGAGAGGCCATGCCCTCCTCAGTGCATTGCAAGGACTCTAGGCCCTGCATGTTTTCAGCTTGATTTCCTAAAGCTTTCGTTCCTCAAAATGCATATGCAGTTCTGGACTGAAAGGAAATGTCCAGGTCCACAGGGATGCTCTTCCTCCTGGGACAGGGATGGGGCTGTGACTTCCTTTCGCCCACTAGGAGCCCGTCTCTAGACAGAGGGCAGACCACCACAGCGGAGTGCTAAAAGTGGGCACAGGTGACCCCCAAAGGACATCAGCAGTCATCTGGAAGGGTGAATTCACACTGCATGGGACGTTCAACAGAAGCCTAACAAGCTGGTCTAGAGAGTTCATCTCCTTGAAGATCCACCCAGAAACACAGCTCAAAACCAGCTTGACCAGCACCCAGCAAGGAAAACCACCGGCAACCACTCGGGGAGGCACATTCTCCGAAGCGCTTGGGGAAGCTGTCGGAACAGCCAGAGGACTGGGCAGGCACCCTTCCTGGGCACAGAGTCAGGACAAGACGGGGCCCATCATTGGCTCACTGCCGGCAGCTTTTTCAGAAGCAGATGAAGCCAGAGCACAGGGTAAGGGCAGGAACAACGAAGAACGGGATTGCACATGGTATCCAGTTACCTTTGCCAAGGAACCGGATGCTGACAACCAGGAAGTCTGTCCCCAAGAGGGACGGGGAGGGGCTGGAAAGGCAGGTGCTCTTCCCCAAGCAGGTGCAGGATGTGAATCGCAATCTATACACCCTCCAAGCCCACCCTGTCGACCCAAAGCCCACGGACCCAGCTCCCTACACAGGAGTGTTTCTGTCATGAATAAACACGGAACGCCCTGCTTATTCTTTGTATTCACGAGTACCTGCGAAACAAGACACATTTGAAACGCTGATGATCAGCTAGGACCACGGTCACAGGATAAAAAGAACTTGCACATAAAACTGTGGTGGATGAAGAATGACTTTTAACTTCCTAAGATGTTTTGCCTGCTAACTTCCTGTGTGGTAGCCTATAATTCTTTTAGAACCAACACACTGGCAGTGCTCTGAAGAGGACTCCCATCTGTCCAACATGATGAATCATAGTTATTTTTATTGTATCCAATGAATGACCCAGACATCCTTTCCAAGGGTCAATAAATGATATATTAACTGATTTTCCCTTTAAGATCAATACTCAAAGTGTCCATCCTTCAACTCCTTGGGTAATCATGAAGCTGTCCTCAAATACAGTCATAAAACAATAACAGCATTTCTTCAATTTCATCATGTAGGCACAGGATGGAAGATACTCTGTTAAAAACAGACATAAGAAATGCTCTAACAATATTGATCATATTAGAATGCTTTAGTTTCAGAAGTGGTTGGATTCTGGGTATCTGGAATCCAATGTAACCCAAATGCTGCAAAGCATATTTTTGCTTTTAATATGTAATTTGCAATTTCCCCCAATTTCAAAAATGAAGTAGACAAAGAGAAGCAATAGATTGCCATAGGGGGACATATTTATGTCACCAGGAAGAAATAATGCAAAGTAACCTGAATTCTATAAAAATAAAATCTATCCTTATTAATTCATCAAAATCACAAGTAACCTAAGCCATACAAAAATAGTGGTAAAAGAATACATGTTTATTTCTGTCTCAAGCAGGACCACTTTGGACAACTCTTCTGTAAATGTGAAGTTTCTTGGAAGGAAAAGGAATAAAGGATTAACAGAATGAAAAGTTGGCTCAGAGCACTTATCTGAGAAAACATCTCCGTGGTGAGAAAACTCTCGTTTTAAGCACTTCATCACTTTGGATTACTTGAGGTAGTATTCTTTTCTCTAAGCTTACCCTGTAACCTACAATTATCCGGCAGAAGCGACAGGTCACTAGAGTAAGTCACCCAAGGCTCACTGATTTCTTCACCAAGAACAGAGGATTTCAAGGGAGAGGTAATGAAGGGGCAGAGGGGCTCACAGACACAAAGTTGTCAGTGAGAGTCAATCCCACCTTTATGGGCCTCCTCATGGACAGGACATTACAGTGATCTATAAAAAGGCAGTGTGCTTTAGGACAGGACTTTCTCCCCTGTTTTCGTTCATTAGGTCCCTTACTCTGCCCAGATGAGCCTGAGCAGACCGTGTTCCCCACAGCCTGCTCACAGTGTTGCCAGATGTGGGGCATAAAATACTGCAATTTGTTCTTTTCCAAGCAATGAAAAAGTCACATCATCTAAAAGGAAATGGTCCACACACTCCACAGTTAGTGTTGGAGCCCAGTGTGTGAGTCACCCAGTGCCTGCACAAGACAATCTGGCTACTGGAGAATCCTGATTAATGACTTCTCTTACACACCGGAGTAACCTGACGTGCCAAAAATCACAATCTTTCATCAATTCGCCACGTTTTGCCTTGGCTACCTATTCCCTTACCCAGAGAATGTGAAGGAAAATGAGAATGGTGTTCTGAGGCACATGAACCGCGGATGTCCATGTTGCTTCTTGCAAGTTGTGGGGGAGGGGGCGGGGGTGACATCCCCTGGAGGTGCTACGCGGCCTCCCCCAGCCTGTGCGGGGAGCCTGGGGATTTTCTAGTCACCAACAGAATTCACCACCTGAAATAAGTACCAGGTCCGCCAGTTCCTATCGCATGCAGTGCTCCCCAAGGACACACAGCCAGCAAGTGCCCAGGACCCCAGGGAGAGTCCTTGTCCGAAGTCCTCCCCTGAGCTCTCCTGCCTCCGAGGGGACAGACAAAGGCGGTGCGCTCTACATTCCGAGCTCCAAAGCCACGCCAGCCCTGGCCCGCGGCATTACCGCCACCGAGGAAGAGCTCGCTACCCATCGCTTCATTTTAAGCGGTACCAGACAGCCCATGCTGAGAAGTCACGAATTCCCAATTCCAAGCCCCGGCCGGAATCGCCATCCCTTTGGCAGAAGAGAACACAGGCGGCTGGAATCACAGCAGCTGCGAAGTGTGCAAGAGTCAAAGGAAGAGAGGCTGCCTCGAGTTTCCCATGCAAATCTCCAGCCACTGGGCATGCTCTCTCCTCTCTCCACCTGTGCCCCCTCCCACCTCCACGTGCGCCCTCTCCACCTGCAGCCCTCTCCCTTCTCCACCTGTGCCCCCTCCCCTCACAGACCTCTGATCCCTCCATCTGTAGACCGCTCCTGCCTCCAGGTGGGCCCTCTCCCTTCTCCACCTGCACCCTCTCCCCTTTGCACGTGGGCCCTCTCCACCTGCAGACCCCCTTGGCCTCCGAGACACCCCGCCTTGTTGCCCCCTCCCGACCTCTCCTAACTCTTTCCCCTAACCGTCTCCCCCCCACCCCCTCCCCAGGTTCCCTGTCCAGCTGGCTCCAAGCCTCTGGGCGCAGCGTGGGCAAGGAGGGCGGCCGGGTGGGCTGGGGCACCCCCCCCAGCCCGGCCTCACCTGCTAGTGCACGCAGAGCCCGTGCCTGCCGCCCCCACC
This sequence comes from Mirounga leonina, assembly GCF_011800145.1. Lineage (NCBI taxonomy): Eukaryota > Metazoa > Chordata > Mammalia > Carnivora > Phocidae > Mirounga > Mirounga leonina. The sequence goes on from NW_023270967.1 coordinate 9,945, forward strand.
CCTGGCAGCCAGGCTGCAATAATTACATCCTCATTATTTCTCTGCGATCCTTAGCGAGCGAGCCGAGAACAGCAACAGCCGCTGCCGGGGGAGGCTTGGTTACAAAACCCTGCGCCGGGAGCTCCGCGCTTAGCAACCACCCCGAAAAAAGCCCGGTCCTCGCGCTCCCACTTGAAGAGCGGGGCGGCGGCCACCCCCTCCCGCGCTGCAGCCGCCGCGACCCGGCAGAAGTGGCCCCTCCGCCGTCCCTGGCCCGCGCCCCTCGCAGGCGCAACCCGCGCTCCCGACCCCCGCTGAACCTCCCCAGTCCGGGTCAACGGCCCACCTGCGCCCCTGGCCCCTCGCGCCTGCCCCGCGGGAGCCGGACACCGCCCCCTCCTCAGTCTCCAGCTCCCCCAGCTCGCCGGCCGAGCGGAGCCTGTCCCGCCTCCGCGGCTCCCGCACCCGCCCATACCTCGAGAGCCCAGGGTCCGGGGACCCCCGGCCGCGACCAGCGGTGCGCCCAGCCCGAGCGAAGGACGAGGCCGCCCGCGCAGCCCGGGACCCTGGGTCCAGGCTGCCCGGGGGTCCCTGCCCGCGCCCCACGCGGAGCCCAACCCCGCGCCCCGGCACCGCGCCCCGGCGTCCGCACCTTCCTCAGCGCAGACATCCTCGGGCGCTCGGAGCTCAGTAGGTGCAGGGCGGCATGGCGCGTGGCGGGTCCGTCCGCCCGTCCGCCCGTCCGTCAGTCCGCGGGGCCGCCGCCGCCGCGCGCTCCGACCGCGCTCGAGCCCGGCGCACGGTCGGAGCTCACCGCCCGCGCCTGCGCACTGCGCGCCCGGGGAGGCCCGGCGCACTGGGGGGCGGCCGGCGCGCGGCGGCATCTGGGGAGGGGCCAGGCCTGCACCCGGGGGAGCCCAGGCGGGCGCGCCGCGCCCCCGGCCGCCCCGCCCCGCCCCGCCCGCCGGCGCGCAAGCCACGCCCCGGACGCCACCTGTTGCGCGGGGCGCAGCGGGGCGCAGCGGGGCGCCGGAGACGGCGTGCAACCCGAGGCGCTCGGAGCTCGCCCGGCAGCCCCGCTCTTCCAGCGCTGCCCGCGCTAGCCGGTGCCAGGGCGCTGCGAAGTTAGCGCGCGGATCCCGCACGTGCCTCGGCACCTGGGAAGCAGCAGCGCGCTCGGGTTCGGAGTGACGCGCGCACCCGTAAAGGCAGCTCCATAGCCAGATGCTCCCTAGCCGGAGACGACACAGGAGGAGCTGCGTGTTCCAGGCGCTGCAAGGGGTGTCACCGCAAAGGTGCCCCGCTTCTGTCCGTCCTGCTGCTGGGGCGGCCCTAAAACCGAGCCGCCTCCTCCTTCCAAGAGCGCGCTTTCCCGTAGAGAGCACCTGCGTGGTGTCCGCAGGGGAGAAGGGGTGGACTATGGCGGCAGCGGAACAGCCTTCCTTTTAATGGTAAACCTGCGTGGAGAGGCCGTGAGCACCATCAGTGGGGTCTGGCCGCCTCCGTGCGTTTGCTCTCAGCAACACAGAGAGGGCAGCGGCCGAGGAGGAGGACGAATTAATGGAGTAGAAGTTGTGCTGACAACCTGAGCTATCCGGACAACAGCTGAGCCCCGCCGGCCATACTCCGATAGACCGTCATTAAATTCGTGGCAATACCCTTCCAAGACCGGATTGCCTGAGAAGGAAAGTTCGCCTGCTGCGCCGGGAACCAGAGGCCAGGTGCTCTTATTCCAGGCTGTCCCCTTGTGGTCATGGGCCCAGGGCAGGGTAGGGAGCCCCATGGTAACCCGTCTGCACTAACAGACTCCTCCAAGTCTCCACGTGGGTTGTTGGGAAGTCTAAGGGGGATGAAAGCCGAGGAAGCTGCTAGCAAAAGCGAGGTCGGCAGGATGAAGGTTTGGTTTTGGTGAAACGAGAGGGATTGGAATAGGAATCAGGTGATCAGAAATAATTGGTGGACAAGCCGGTCTTTTTCAGAAATTCCAAGATTTTTTTTTAAGGTTTCATTTATTTTAGAGAGCACAAACGGGGAGGGGCAGAGGGAGAGGGAGAAGCAGACTCCCCGCTGAGCAGGGAGCCCAATGCACGGACTCGAACCCAGGACCCTGGGATCATGACCTCAGCCTAAGGCAGCCGCTTAACCGACTGAGCCACCCAGGCGTCCTCAGTAATTCCAAGATCTTTAAACAAAAGCACTGTCTCCCTAAGAGTTCTTCTTCATAGAACTGACCACTCTTGTTCATCAGTTGCATTTTATCTTATTTTACAGCAAAGTTCTACATGCTGAGGGGAGTGGATACAAGGTGAATCAAAGAATCCTGTCCACAATCGCATTCTGTGCAGTGTTTCTAGCATCTTCCCATTTGCCTCTGTGGTCAAAAACTGATGAATCGTGCATGGCAAACCTCAACCAGAAATCCAGATTCTAGATTCATTTTTTAATTTGAAAGCTTACTTCGCTCCTCTCCATATTTATCCTCGTCTGTTCATCTTTTTGAGATTCATTTGTTCATTCATTCACATTACAGCAACAACAAAAAAATAACAAAAATGTGCTGAGTCTGTCTTGTCTCTCAATATATGAGCAAAACAGAGAAACAGCCGAAACAGCCACTGGACCAGGGAGCTTTCAGTCCAGAGAGGGAGTCACTTGTAAAAATATCACATGAGACATGGAGTTGGGTGCAGGTAGTTTAATTTGAAGGTCAGTCCAGGAAGCTGGAAGAGTATGACAGGGAGGATGGGAAAGTTTATCAGATGCATCACCAAGCTGGTCACCCCTGTAGACAACGGGCGCTCAGTCTGGCTGGGGTCCCTGAAGGGACCCTGTGGGCTGCCCCTCAGAATTGCTTGACTGAGGTTTGGAGGACTGTTCATCTGTTCATCTTCCATCCCCCAGACTGACAGGTGTCTCCCCACCGGCTCACGGCAGGTGCCTCTGGCTGAGCAACTCCTGTACCTTCTAGAGAGGCTGCCAGCAGGGCTTGGGGGCAGCAGGTGAGTGCAAGGGGATTGTGCAGAGAAACACAGTGAATGCTGAGGGCAGCTTCTGCCAGAGTCCTGGGGAAGCACTGGGATTTGGACAAGAAAGGAGCGGGTTGGGGAAGGGGATGTGGGAAGAAGGAAGAGCCGGCACGAGAATGCAGGCAGGTGGAAGGGGGCAGGTGGAAGACCCGCCCTGTGTGCCCAGAACATCGGAGTAAGCGGAACAAAGTAGACTAGGGACAGAGCGGCACGGAAGAATCTGCAGAAGTCTGGGGTTTACATGACATCGGAAGGACGCCAAGTAGTATCTTGTATTCAGTGAGACCTGATGTGGGGTTTTGAGCAGGGAAGGAGGATGTTGTTCTACAGAGACAATCATGGCGTTCATGGACAAAGTTTCAGCTCTCCCTTCCCAAGCTGTACACATTTTATTTCCTTGTCTTATTACTTGAGCAGGACTTCTGGGGCCACGTGGGAAAGTGTGGTGGGAAGGGACACCATGAAATAGAGGGTTAACATGATGTAGCTACAGGATTTTGTAGATGCTCTTTATCAAGCTGAAGTCCTCCTCTGTTCCTAGTCAAGAGTTTTTATCATGAACACGTGTTGGGTTTTGTCAAATGCCTTTTCTGCATCTATTGATATGTTCGTGTAATTTTGTACTTAGCTAAAAAGTGATGGATTACCTTCACTGATTCTGAATGGCAGTGAGATTTTTAAGACATTTTGGCTGCAATGAGAAGACTGGAGGGGGTGGGAGTGAGGAAGCAAGAGTGGAATTGGGGAGCTCAGTTTAAAATGCCTGGAGGAGGGGCGTCTGGGTGGCTCAGTCGTTAAGTGTCTCCCTTTGGCTCAGGTCATGATCCTGGGGTCCTGGGATGGAGCCCTGTATCGGGCTCCCTGCTCAGCAGAGAACCTGTTTCTCCCTCTCCCTCTGCCCCTCCCCATTGCTCGTGCTCTCTCTTTCTCTCTGTCAAATAAATAAATAAAATCTTCTTTTAAAAAAGCCTGGAGGAATTCTAGTGAGAGATGATGAAGACAGCGGGGGCCAGAAACACTGCAGGGAGAACACCCTCGTGGTTTTTCTGGGCAGGTTATGAGGGGAGAGGGAGGAGAGGAAGCACAGGGATCCCACGTCTGGCTCCGCACCTGGGCAGGTGGCACTCCTGCGAGGACACCGGGTGGCAGGTGCACACTGCTCAGCCTGCACTGGACCCGGGGACGTGAGGTCCTGTGACCTAGGAGCAGGCACACAGGGTGGATGCGGGAGACACGCCGCAGATGACAAAGTGGAGGCTGACTTTGTCGTCAATTCTTTCAAGTGTGTGTCTGAAAGGGATTAAGGACTTAGGGTGGGAGGAAAATCGGGTTTCTGGGAAGATTTTTTGTAAAGCTGCCAAGTCCAGAGTGGGCTTGAACTCTGGTGGGGTGTGGCAGAAGGGAAGGACAAGTTCAAGATGCAGCCTCCTCGAGGACATTAGTCCAGCAAGTAACCCCTCCTTCTCCTGCACCAACATGTTTTACGTAGCTTTATTTCTTACAACAGTTTCACGTTCACAGAATTGAGGGGAAGGTGCAGAGACTTCATATGTACTGCCTGCCTCCCCCCCACCCTCAGCCCCCCATCATCCACACGCCCACCAGATGGTACCTCTGTTACAACAATGAGCCCACATTGACCATCATCATCTGGCGTCCATCGTGAATCCCGTCGGGGCTCACTCTCGGTGTTGGACATTCTGTGGGTTTGGACCAGTGAATGGTTACCTGGACTCACTGGTCCCCTGAACTCTAAAGTCCCAGTCAACTGTTCAATGGATGCCTACATTTACGGGTCTAGCGAGCCTCTCAAACTTCACGGGGCAGATGCTGCCTGCCGCCCCCAAGGATGACCCTCTCAGAGGCTTCCCATCTGCTCCGTGTGACTCCATCCTTCTGGTTTCTGGAACAACACCGTGGACACATGCCACACTGCTCTTCTTCAGAGCCCACACGGGTCAACATGAAAACCTCTTTTGCTTTGTCGTCAAATACATCCGAAATCCGAGGACGGCTTCCTACAACCTCGGAAGCTACTACCACCCTGATGCTGGCCACCGAGGTCTCTCTAGGTGCGATGGACTCACCCTGGTCTCCCTGCTTCCTCAAGGGACTTAAGATGTAGGTCAGAGAAGTTCACTCCTCTGCTCCAGCAGGCTGATGATTTTCCATGGCTCGCTGGGAAACGTAGAGTTGTGATAATCCCCTTTGGGCCCGTGTCCCCAACACGGAGGCCTGTTTCCTGCCTGATGGCATCCGCCCCTCTGCCCTCCCTGGTTCCGCTGCAGACACCGTCCCCCAGGAGCCTCAGGGCACATGTGCGTCCCTCTGCTGAGTGCTCTCTGCCTGGTTATCACCAAGCCTTGCTCCTCTGCGGCTAGCCTGGCCCACTTGACCTTCCTGTGGAGCCTTCCTGACCGCCACACTCGTGTCCACGTGACATGCTGTGTGTCTCCCTTCATTCCGTTCCTGTCTCCCAACATCAGACTTTTCAGGACGTGTCCGCAGCATCTGGAACAGTGCCTGACATGGACAGAGTCTGGGCTCTGGGAAAATCTATTTTCCAAGAAGTAAATTTGAGAAAGGGAGCAAACAATAAGTCAAGGTCTTAGAGAAGGTGCAGTGGGGTTGGATGGGGGTGCACAGGGAAGAAACCCACCGGGGGAACGTGGACCTGCGGGCAAGAGGGATGGGGAGGGCAGTGGTCTTCCCCATGGCCGTCAGCAGGCTCTCTTCTTCGCCTTGGCCTTCACACCCCTAGTTCTGGGGTACCTTAGGACACCTGGTGCAGGGTGGGCGCTAAGCAGGCCCAGCACTGCTCCCATCCCTGCAGCACCAGCACCCCTGATGTGGGGCCTCGGAACCCGAGGTGACACCATGGGTGGTCACCAAGCCACACTACCAGCCCTCCCCTCCCACCGTGCCTCTTCTCCCCATGAC
>NW_023270968.1:0-13338 GCF_011800145.1 Mirounga leonina
GGGCATCCTTGACTTTTTGGGGATTTTAAGGAGAAAACTCTCAGTCTCTCACCACAGAGAATGATATACATATGAGTTATTTTTCATAAATATCCTTAATCATAATTTTAAAGAATTATGTATTTATTTATTTATTTATTTATTTATTTATTTATTTATTTATTTGAGAGCTTTCGAACCCTGGAGTGGGGAGGGGCAGAGGGAAGAATCTCCAAGCAGACTCCCGACTGAGTGCAGAACCCTCCCTGGAGCTCAATCTGTAGACTCTTGAGATCATGACCTGAGCCCAAACCAAGAGTCGGACACTCAACCCACTGAGGCCATCCAGGCACCTCTCCTTTATCACAATTTAGCCTTCTATTTCTATTTTATTGAGAACACTTGTTATGAAAAGTTTTGCATTTTGTCAAAGCTTATCCTACAACAATTGACATGATCATGTTTCTTCTGGATGTGGTCTAGGACACTGATTAGCTACGTTGAACAGCCTTTGCATTCCCGGTGTAAATCACACTTGGTCATGATGTAGAGTCCTGTCAATGTGCTGCTAGATTCTGTCTGCTAGAGTTCTGTTGAGGATTTTTGCCTCGCTTTTCATCATGGATTTTGGACCGCAACTGTCTTTTCTTGCAAGGTCTTTGTCCGTCTTTGGAATCGGGACAATGCTGGCATTCTAGGGTGACGTGGGAAGTGTTCCCTCCTCTTGTACTTTTTTCAGACTTTCAGAAGAATTGGTATTCTGTCTTCTTTAAACGTGTGGGACAAATCACCAGGGAAAGCATCAGGTTCTGGACTTTTCATTCTTGGGAAGTTCTCATGCCTGCTTCAGTCTATTTACTTATTATAGGTCTGCTCAGGGTTTCCATTTCTTCTGGAGTCACTTTGGTAGATTGTGTGCTTCTCAGAATGATCTGCTTCATCTCAGGGAGCCAATTGGTTGGTATTAAGTGGTTCCATTTTTGTCTCTTTGTCCATTTTGTTAAATCTGCAAAAGAAAGAACTGTTGTTTTCACTGATTTTTCTCACGTGCTCTTCTCTTCCATGTATCTCTGCCCTAATCTTCATAGTTTCCTTTGCTCTACTAACTTTGATCTTCTCCTTCGACTGAACCAGAGGAACATTCTAACCGTTCCAGATGCCAGCCAGTCAGAGGGCCTTTGTCTAGGTCTGGGTTGTTGGGTAGAGAAGCGATACAGACTGGAGTGCATCAGGCTACCTGGGCAATTTCTACCTCACCTGGCATTCCAGGTCACCCCCAGACCGTCATTTCAGGCTGAAGCTCTCCTCCTGCCAGGCATGATGCCCAGCAACAGACTGACCTGACTTCCCATGAACCACTCACGACCTTAGGGGCCTTCTGTGCTCTAGGAACAAGCAGACTAGCTGAGTTTTGCCAAGGAGCACAGCCCATGAGCAGAAAACCTGCATAGCTCAGGGCACTGTCTTCTGTGTGCTTCGTTCACACCTGCCCATGTGTGGGTCACAGCCACCTGTGCCCATGGCCACCCTAGAGCACCCATTCACCCAGGGTGTCGGATCAATGCAAAGTCAGCCCTTCAATTCTGCCACAACACCCCCAACACAACACGAAGACCAAAAGGAGCGCTCACTCCAAGTCCTGGGACCAGCTCAGATGCAGCCCCTACCTGCGCAGTACGGACATCGCCTACCCGCTCTGCATGCTCCTCCAGCCCGATGGAGATGTGCACGACATTAGTGTGGGGTTTGTCCCAGGATGCCTGATGGCCAGGAAAAGGAGGTGACTGTCCCACCCTTTCTCCCTGACAGACATCCCTTCCTGGAGCCTGGGTCCCCACTCCACAGCCACAAGGGGCCAAGAAGACTCAGTCTCTAGCAGCTTCTGGGCTAGAGGCTGACCGCGGGTGCCTTACACAGTCTGGGGTTTCTGCTGGCCTTGCCGTTCCTCAAGTTCCGGAGTTGACCTCCCAGTCGTCGCTGGAGACTTCAGGCATCATCTCAGCCTCTGTCAGCACCTCCACCTCCTCAGCCTCCATCACATCTGTGGCAGGCTCGGACTCACACGAGCGCCGTGTCTCGGGGTCTGCAACCACGGCTCCACGCTGCCGCTCTCCATGCAGCAGTGGGCGCTGCTGCCTCAACCCCATCAGCCTGGACATGAAGATCGGCACCATGTCCAAGAGCATCCTGCTGAACTGGGCACGTGGGGCGTCCCTTTGGTCTCCTGACTCAGACGTCTCTGAGTACTGACCTCACTGGCACAGCTAGCTACTCTGACAAGAAGCCACCTCTGGACCTTCCAGGCAGCATGCCCAGGCCTGGAAGGACGCAGACGACCACCCCGGCCCCCACTCTAAACAGGAGGAAACTGCGGCAGCCTCCTCACCTCCGGCTGGTGCTTGCTTGGTGATCCATGCTTGGGTGGGGACAATAACATGCCCACAATGCTCCTTCTAAATCTACGATGCTGTGGCTCTGGTAAGACTGCCCGGATGGTGTCCCGTGAACCCCCCAAACCGCAGTGTCCCCTGACTCCTTGCCCAATATCTAGAGAGCCCTGCGTGATCTGGTCTAGAAATGCTCCCCAGGGTGAAGCCCTCACCCCACTCCAGCCTCTGTAGGGCCTTCATCCCCCAGGGAGCCCGGCAGGAATTTGCCCCTCAGAACCCCTGCCGCCCTCCCTATGACCCCCATCCAGGATGGCCTCCCCTCCAAGCCTGGGCTCAAAGGCTCCTTCCTCCGGCTCCTCTGTAAGCTCAGGCTTTGGGTCAGATTGAGCTGGGTTCAAACCCACAGCAGGGCCATGTCACAGCCCTCTGACTGGCAAGCTCCTGTGGCCGCTCCTTGGACCTCAGTTTTCTACTTTGGAGATGGGGTCAGTGACTCCCACCTCAGGAGAATGGGTTGGTGTTGAAAGCAGGGAGATGAAGGTGTTTGAGTGCCGGATTTTGGGGAGAGGGGCTGCTGCCAGGAAGACAGGGGGTGGGGATGTAGAGGAGGAAAAGGCGGCCTGAACTCCTCCCTGCCACACGTGTCCCCATCACCCTCCCGTGACGTCCCCGCCATGCACTGAGACGAACACTGAAGTGCGACGTGAGGGCCAGGATGGCAGCGGTGGTATATTTCATTTCTCTCTAGTCCCCAGGTCTCCATGTCCACTCAGGCCAGCGGCCCTTCCTGGCGGGACTGGGTCTGGCCCCCGACCTAAGAGGACGTTAGGTTCACTGACCAGGAAGTGGAGATCGGGACACGGAGGACCAAGGCCACAGCCAGCCCCTCGGGGATGTGCAGGCCTGCTGGCAGGGGGGGTCCCGCGTAGGCACCGTCTGCTGGGCTGTGTGCGCCTGCCCAGGATCCACCTGCCTCCGACCCACCGTTGGTGGGAGAGCCCCGCCCAACCAGAGTGCACTTGCGCCACGTCCACCCAAAAGGTGGGAGCCGACCGGCCACGCCGAGCCACGCTAATGAAGGTCCTCCTCCAAGCCCTCATGGGACAGTCGGCAAACTGAGGGCAGGAGAGGCAGGGACTGGCCTGGGACCCACCAGCTGAGCAGAGGCTAGAGGAACAGGGAGGGTTCCAGCTTCCGAGGCCAAACTTCACTTTGCAGGGGGTTTCCTTTGGGAACGAAGGACCCTAAGATCTGGGTTACCGCTGCCCACACTCCCATATGGGGCCCTTTACTCTGGTCATCCTCGCGCGGGCACACGTACGCACAAAGGTCTCTGCCTGTGCGCGCGCGCGCGCACACACACACACACACACAAACTCCCCAGGGGCTTCCAAGGGGGCGTGGACCCTGGAGGGGACAAGGGGGAAAGAAAGAGGAGGTTGGAGGCAGCTGGGCCGTGGGCTGTGGGCATTGTCTCCTGGGAACATGCCCGGGGCCGTAGCATGGGGCTCGGGGGAGACATGGCAGGCTGATGTCCAGGGCGTCCCCAAGATGCCCAAGGGCTGTCACAGGCACCCACATTCTCGAGACAGCCCCCTTCCTACTCAGTTCACTTGGCTGGAGATGCTGCAATCCTGCTGTATCGCGATGTCCCCAGGATGTGGTCTCAGCAAAGCCGTCAGTGAGAGCCGTTGCCTACACTGCAGACCTGGGGACAGGTCCCACCCCTGACACCTCTGGCCATTTGCCTGGAGGGGCCCAAAGGGAACACAGGGAGGCCCAGAGCCAGCCAGGCCAGCCAGACACCACTGTGATCCGACCGTGCAGCCCAGCGCTCTTCTGTGTGTGTGTGTGTGTGTGTGTGTGTGTGTGCAGAGGTCTCGGGCAGGGTAGCCCACCCTGAGCAGGAGCAGGGTGATGAGGGGCCAGATGCCTGGTGGGTGGATCATGTTGACACCCCGTGTCAAGGCTGGCTGGGTGGGACGGGGTGTGCTGGGGCGGCCTCCTTCTCCCCAGGTTTGATCCGGAGCCCTGTCAATACCTGTCACTGCACCCCGGGCGCAGGGCTGTGCCCGCACGGGGCTGTGTCTGATCTGGGGGCAGCAGTGGGGCTGGGCAGGAGGACGGTGAGGACGGCCGGGCAGGGCTGTAATGCCTCCGGGACGGGCGCCGCTCACTGTCTTTGCAGAGCCCCATGGAGGAAATTGGGGACAAGCTGGTCAACAGGAGCCTCACTCGACGGCTCCCCAATGTGGGGCACGTGCACCAGGCAGTCGGTAAGGGCTGGTGAGTGCTCAGGGGGAGTGTGGGGGCGAGGGCGCTCCAGGACCCGGCTCGGGGAGTTCCGCGGGGGTCTCCTGCCCTGTCGCCATCCGGGACACTGACGACCCGGGGTGCCACGATGCCTGTGCCCCTTATGTGGCCATGATCTCAACCGAAGGGGTCTGGGCTGCTCCCTTCACAGACACACACAAACAGACACACACGCCAAACACACACACACACCCAGTCCGTCAAACACACACACACACACACACACACACCTGGTCCTTCACACACAGGCACACACACCCGGTCCAGCCCCAGCCTTGGCCAGGTACAAAATCACCCTTCACATACATGGAAGATGATCCGAACCAATTTGGATATTCTGTTGCACGTCAGGACACGGACAGACATAGTCTTGCAATTTCTGTGTTGTGAATTGTCCCTCCTTTACCACAGATCAGCCCCACCGTGAACCTGAGTGGGCCCTGCCGCTGGGGGCGAGCCAGAGGCTGTGGGCGATCCGTGCTGACAGCCTGAGGAAGCTGGTGGAGCCGGGCCAGGCCCTATCCTGTGGCCCCACTCCCGGAGCACCTCCCAGAGGAACGCCTCCCCAGCCCTTCCCACACCTGCTGCTCACCAAGGTGAGCAGGGCCCCCCGTCCCGGCCGGAGTCTCCCCCTCACCTGCGGGCTGTGTGTCTCGGGCCTGGCACGTCCCCTCTCCGAACCTTAGGTGTCTCCTGGGAACCCTGCGTGCCACGAGGCCAGGCACCACGCACGGGGTGCTGTCGGGCCTGTTGGGACCGCTCCCCAACCCTGGGGCCGGCCCACGGGGAGGGTCACCTGGGGCTGAGGCGTTTCCTCTTCACCGTGAAGGAGCTCTCTGCCCCAAGCCTCGGTGTCCTGTGACCCGGGCAACGCCGCATTCCTGGCTGTGCGGAGGTTTCAGATTCCATCTGGGGCTCCCATCCTGGGTGGAGCCAGAGCAGGGATCCCTGGGGGCTGGCAGAGGGGACCCAGAGCCCCTCAGACACCTGAAAGGTGCTGGCTGGGCTTCATCGACTCCACACATGGACAGGAAGCCCCTTCTAGACATTTTCCATAATTCAGAGAACAGGGCAGGCAAATGTCCCTGCCCCGCGGGCCTCTTTCTAGGTGGGGGTCCGCCGCTAAGCCTAGACGACAAAGCAGAGATGGGCACACGACGTGCCGTGGGACGCTCTGCCGGCCTCCCCTACATACGGATCCCTCGGCTCTCATTGTCCGAAGGATGACGGGCCCTAGGACGAAGAAGAGCCCTTGTCTCCGAGGTGGTGAGGGAACGCGGGGGACCGGTCAGGTGCGGAGCCTTGGGTCTCGTGCACAACTGCCTCAGGGCTGGATCATGGTCCAGGAGCTGTGGGCAGGTCGTCTGTGCACACCTGGCCATGACACACCTGGCTGGCCCTCTCGGTGGGGAGGCCTGCGTGCCTGGTGCACCTACCCCTAGAGGAGCAGCCACGTTCAAGCTTTTCCATGTCCGAACCTCAGGGACATTTGGGAACCTGGGTCAAGTGAAGAAGGGACTGGCCCAGGACAACTGAGGGGTGCAGAGTCCAAGGAGCTGCTCTCCAATCCTAGGCCAGTCCAAACTCTCCCATGAGGATTGCTTTGGGGGTGAGAGCCCCTCAGATCCTCGGGAAGAGCTACCCACACCGTCCCATGTGGGGACATGACCTTTGCATTCCCAGGCACGTAGAGGCACGTGCACCTGCACACCCACCCCCCACACACACACACCCGCACACACACACCGCTCTGACTGCCCAGCTGTGGGTCAGAAGGGGAGGAGATATTGGGAGCGAGGTGGGTCACTGGGGGGAAAGAATAAACGGGTTGCAGAAGCTGGGCCATGGGGCAGTCCCCTTCCCAGCTCATTTCGTTGGAGATCATCCAACTATGAACATGTGGGCTTGTTGCCTCCCTATGTCTGGATGCTGCAGGCTGAAGAAACCCAGCCCTGCAAACGCTGGCCCCCGCTGGGGATGTCCGGTCAGGGCTCGCCACCGCCTCTGGCCGTTTGGCCGGAAGGCCCGAAATGTGACACCAGGAGCCCCAGAGCCGGCCACCCAGCCCCACAGGGTCTAATCCACCTGTGCAGCCCCAGGTCCCCTCCCCTCCGTGTGTGTGTGTGTGTGTGTGTGTGTGTGTGTGTGTGTGAAGAGGGTTCATGTGGGGTGGGCCAACGCCATTCAAGAGCAGGCTGATGAGGGGTCAGATAACCCGTGGGCAGGTCATGTTCAAGGTCAAGGCTGGCGGAGAGGGACGGGGTGTGGGGGGCTGTGAGCTTCTCCCCAGGGTTTCTCTCGATCGCCCTGCAGGGATGGGTCATTGTCCCGCGTGCAGGGCTGTGCACCCACAGGTGTGTGTCTGATCTGGGACCAGCAGGGCGACTGGGAAGGGTACAGGGAGGTTGGCTGGGCAGGACTAGGATGCCTCCGGTCCGGCTACCCGTCCCTGTCTTTGCAGACCACCGATGAGATCGGCACGAGGCTGGCGGACACCCACTCCATGTCCGGGATCCGGAGCGTGACCCCACAGGACTCCCCTGGAGCAGGTGCTGGGGATTGCGGGGAGAGGCCTCCGACACCACCCAGTCCACTGTCCCTGGTGGTCATTGACTGCATTGTGCTCCAGGAGCCGGAGCCCACGGAGGCCGAGCCTGAGGCTGAGAAGCCCGGGGCTGGGTACCCGTGGGTGTGTGCGGAAGGGTGGGGGCTAGCCCCACAGGGAGGAGCCCCCAGAGCCTGGTGTGGGGCCTGGAGCAACGACTGGGCTCAGAGCGCCCAGCGGGTGGACTGCGGTCGGGGAGACGCCCCGGGGAAGGCTCCTTCCTGCCTGCGGCTTCTCTGGGAGGCCCTGGGCTGGGTTCTGTCTCCACGGAGAGCAGGCTCGGGCTGAGCTTTTCTCCTCACACAGCTCCTACACCACCTGAGGAGCTAGAGCCTTTTCCAAATCCATCGGCAGCTCTGGACTGAGGGGTGGTGGCTGCGACTTCAGCAGGAGACCTGTAGCCGGCATGTGACCCAGCACCCGCCCACGGAGAAACTGACGGGGGCCAGCAAGGGACAGCTGTAGAACCTGCCTCCGGAGAGCCTGCCCCTGTGCCAGCCACTGTGCCTGCCAGAGCCATCGCCCCTGCGCCTGCCCCGAACTGTGGCCCTGCTCCTGTCCCCGACTCAGCTCCTGCCCTGGATCCTGACCCATCCCTACCCCTGCCAGTGCCCCGGTTCTTGCCCGTGACGCAGATACTGAACCGGTTCCTGTACGTGCCAATGCGGCAGACCCTGTCCCTCCCCTTGCACCTGCCCCCTCCCCTCCCCCGGCTTGTGCTCCAGTTCCGGCCCCTGCCCCATCTCCTGCCCCTGCCCCTGCCCCTGCCCCTGCTAGAGCCAATGTCCCTTCTCCTGTCCCAACTCCTGCCCCTGCACCTGCCCCTTCCCCAGCACCTGCCTGTGCACCTGTTCTTCACCCTGACCCAGCTCCTGAACCTGCACCAGCCCCTTCCCTTACCTCTGCACCTCTTCTTGCCCCTCATCCGGATCCTGTCCCTGACCCAACCCCTGCCCTAGATCCTGCCCCTTCCCTTGACCCTGCCTGTTCTCCTATTCCTGCCCCTGACCCGGGTTCTGCCCCTGCCCCTGCCTGTGGTCCTGTTCCTGTCCCTGACCCACCTCCTGCCCCTGCACCTGCCCCTTCCCCTACCTGTGTTCCTGTTCTTGCCCCGGACACAGCTCCTACCCTGGATCCTGCCCCTTCTCCTGCCCCTGCCTGTATTCCTGTTCTTGCCCTTGACTCGGCTTCTGCCCCTGCAACTGTCCCTTCCCCAGCCCCTTCCTGTGCTCCTATCCTTGCCTCTGACCCAGCACCTTCCCCTTTCCCTACCCGTTTCCCTGCCCCTGCGTGTGCACCCATTCCTGCCCCTGGCCCACCCCCTGCCCCTGCACCTGTCCCTTCCACTGCCTGTGTCCCTGTTCCGGCCCCTGCCAAAGCCGATGCCCCTTCCACTGCCTGCGTCCTTGTTCCTGCCCCTGCCGCTGCCAGAGCCAGTGCCCCTTCCACTGCCAGTGTCCCTGTTCCTGCACCTGCCCCTGCCAGAGCTGATGCCCCTTCCCCTGCCTGCGTCCCAGTTCCTGTCCCTGCCCCTGCCAGAGCCGATGCCCCTTCCCCTGCCAATGTCCCTGTTCCTGCCCCTGCCCCTGCCAGAGCCGATGCCCCTTCCCCTGCCTGCGTCCCTGTTCCTGCCCCTACCAGAGCCAATGCCCCTTACCGTGCCGGTGTCCCTGTTCCTGCCCCTGAACCTGCCAGAGCCGATGCCCCTTCTCCTGCTTTCCAGGGCCGCTGCCCCTTCCCCTGGCCCTGCCTGTGCTCTTCTACTTGTCCCTTACCCAGCTCTTACCGTGGATCCCGCCCCTGGCCCTGCTCTTGTGTCTGGGCCTGCGCTTGCATCTGGCCCTGCCCCTCCTCCTGCTCCTGCAGGGCTCCAAGAACCACATCCAGAGCCTACATCCTCACGGGGAGAGCTCCTTGTACCATTACCATTAGCTCCATCACCCGACCCCGATTCCCCGCCAGATTGTTTCATCCCCTCCCCCTATGTTCTTTCTCTCTGGTTCGTAGTAACTGTTCTATTCTCTTTCCATGTCCTATATGCTGTTTATTATTTATTTTAAATAAAATTCATTGTTCTCAGTTGATCAAGTCCTGAGCATCAAGTACATTCCCAACGCTGGGCCACCACACCACAGAACATGGCTGTGGAATATCTGCTTCCCCAAAGGAGTTCCCAAACCAGAAGGCCTCCCTGGAAACACCTAAGCTGCTTCCTCTCTCTGTTCCTTTACCTGTTCTGAAGGTTTCCTGTACGTGGAGTCACACAGTATGGGCCTTTGTGTCTCCCCCCTATTTTCAAAGGGGACTCCTTCTTTTCTGGGTTGTCTTGACATAGAATTTCCCTTATTGGATGTTGAATTCTCCGATGGATTACAGATGAGATGTAACCATAGAGCCCCCTTTGGTAAATATGGACACAATCTCGGGGCAGAGACCCCTGTTCCTGCTGGGACACCTCAGCCTGACCACAGACAGGAAAGGGCTGGCTCCTCCTGTGACCCACAGAGAAACCAGGGAAATGCAGAAAGCTGGAAGACACACCCCAAAGGGCCAAAGCATTGCTCACAACCCAAGGCCACAGAAAGGTTCCCCATGCCTCTGGTCCAATGCATGCTCCAAGTCCCTGGGTTCCACAGGGACAGAGACAAAATGCATGCAAGTTCAAGGGGAGGGGGACAGGTATGGGGGCAGTCAGAGATGCAGGAGCTCCCGGGGAAGGACTCTGGCAAAGGAAACCCTATGGAGGCAGCACTGGTCACCTTCAGACTGGCAGGTGTCTGGTCTGGGCACCAGCAGCCCTGGCGAGAACGTGAGCAAACGGAGGTCCCCGGGAGAGAAGGGTGACGGGCACCCCTGTCTGGGAGAACAGTGAGCAGCAACCATCCCAGGCCACAGGTGCACCCATCACCTAGCGTGGGCAGCTCACTCCCACCGTGTCAAAGGGAACACCGTGTCCATCAACATCTCTTTGGAACAGAATGCATAAAGTGGAGTTTCTGGGTCAACACGTATACAGTGTTGAAGGTACAAGCCTCCATTTCCAACATCCCAGGTCTGCTTGTCCACCTTGAGCCTTGTTTGGGAAGCAGGTGTGGGGATCCCCGGGGCTGTGACCTGTGGGCGGGGAGGGGAGGGGGGGGCTCTGAGTGGAATGACCAAGGTACCCGGGATGACCTGCCCAGCAGGGACCCTCCTGCCCCCAGCCCCTCTCCTGACCTCGTGCACGATGGCGAGTGTGTGACGGTGAAAGTGCTCGCCGTTGGCTGGAGAGTTCCCTAGCTGGTGCTGGAGCTGCTCAAGCTCCAAACCGGGCTCTGATCCCAGAGCTGGCGCGAGAGCCGACGCTAGAGCTGCCCCAGTCTCGGGAGCTGCGGCACGCATCGGTGGAGGACCTGGCTCGAGCTCTGGGGCAGGTGCTGGAGCTGAATCCCCCTCCAGAGATGATCCAGACCCGCTTCCGCACTTGGATACGGCTATTGAACCCACGAACGGCTTTCCTCCCCTGCCCACTTCATGGATGACAAAACTCGGGACGGTGACGGGACCGGCTACATGGGGGTAATGGCTACGGAGGGATTCTGACCAAGGATCCTGCATCCCCTTCACCACGCGCCCCACGCGGGTCGGTCATGAGCTGCCAGATGGGGACAAGGGCCTGACCGCTGCTCCCGGCAGATGCCCCCAGCTGAGCAGAGACCCTTGCCGGGGACCTGAAGTCCTCGTTTCACCTCTGCTCCGGCCAGCCCCCCGCGAGCAGGGACGGTGCTTCCTCACCGCTGGGTCCCCAACCCCCAGAACAGTGCCTGGGAGGTGGTAGCACTGAAAGTTTAGTGAGTCAGAGCAGCACCGTGATGCAGCGGATGTTGTTACAGATGAGAGGTCTGGGCCACAGACTCTTGTGTTCATGCTTTCTTCCACGCGGGCATCACGCACACCTGTGTCTGTTCGCTGGAATGCAGAGGGGACCCCCACACATCCTCCCTGCCCTCGGAGCTCCCAGCCTAACCAGTGGGTCAGCATCTCACCCACAGTCAGCAAGTGGGCGATACAGAGCTAGAGCACGTCGAGCACGAGACCTTGCACGAGCCGTGGGGCAGCTAAGAGCTCGAACCATCTGACGCACCACGACATGCCCCGGCGCTGACTCGAGCCAGCCGTGGAAGCAGCTCGAGAGCCTGAGCCAGGGCCCCGAACACTGGAGCCCCTCCAGCTCCGACCTGCGGTCCCTCTCCGGAGTCGAAAGCGGCTCCGGGGTGAATTCCAGAGCAGTGCCACCTCCACACCTGTTCTCCCACCCGATCCGGCACCACTGGGAGAGTGCGAGGCAGCTCGAGAACGAGAGCCAGGTCTCGAGACAGCTCAGCGCTGCTGGGGGAGGCCGGTTTCCTCTGACAAGGCACAGGGACGGGCTGTGGGGATCAGCACAGGGTGATGCCCCTGGCAGGGTGGTGATCTTCTCTCCTACTGCTGCTTCAGCACCATCTCGAGACAGAGAACTGGCCTCTGCCCCGGGGCCGGTCACCGCTGTAGAGTCAACGCGGCTGCAGAAGCAGCTACAGACCGAAAGCACGCTGCAGAGCTCGAGGCATTTCCATGTCCTGCTGCGGGGCCTTCGCCAGGAGCTCGGGAGCTGGAGCCACGTGCCCCCCAGTGGGAGGAAGCCCCTGGACCTACGGCTCCATCGCCGACTGCAGAGCTAGAGCCAAGGCAAGACTCCGAGCTGGACCGGCTCCACAGTCAGCTCCGGCGACACCTCCGACCTGGAGTCAGCGCTGGCTCCCCCTGCAGAGCTAGGGCCAGTGGGAGCAAGACCCCATCCAGCCCAACGACAGCCAGCTCCGGCCCCACCTCCCGGAGCAGCTGATGAGCTCCAACCAGGGCCAGTTCCAGCACCAGAGTCGGCCTGTCCTCACCAGCGAACGCATTCCTTTTCTTCTCTTTTGGCTTTGGTTTCTTTTCATGTCTCCAGGTATATTTGTAGCTTAAGATAAAATAAACTTTATCTTTTTAAACATTTCAAAGTGTGCAAACCACTGTTATCAACTCCATTTCCCGTGCTGGCACCATCACCCTATCTAGTCCCAGAACATTTAATGCCCTGGACAGAAACCCCGCACCCTCTGAGCAGGCAGTCACTGGCCATTCCCCATCCCCCTGCTCCCAGGCAACCACTGATCTGGCACCTGTCATTTACCTGGGACGAATTTTTCATACACGTGGGATAATACCGTATGTGGTATTTGGGGTCTAGTTTCTTCCACTGAGTAGGATGTTTTCAAAGTTCACCCACGTGATAGCGTGTATCACTACTTCATTCGTGGCGTGGCTGAATGAATCCCATTGTATGAACAGAACACCTTGTGTTTGTCCATTCAAGTGTGGGTGCACCTGTGGGTTGTTTTCATCTTTCGGTTATTGTCCAGAGTGCGGCTACGAAGACTTACGTGCAGGCTGTTGTTAGAGGGCCCGTATTCCATTCTTCTGTTTAGAGAATGAGTGGAGTTCGGCCAAATGAGAACAGTATGCTCAACGTGTGGACGACGTGCCACACCCTTTGCCACAGTGGCTCCGCCATATTACATCTCCCCCAGCAATGGAGGAGGGTTCTGTTTCCCCAGATCCTCTCCGACACTTGTTATTTCTGCTTATTCACTAGAGCCCCTCTTCCTGGGTGGGGGAAGGCATGTGACTGGGGTGTTGGCTTGCATTTCCTATGACCTCATGAAGAAAATCGCCCCATGTGCTCACTGGGTGGTCTGACTATCTTCTTTGGAGAAATGTCTATTATTTTCAGTGGGGTTGTTTACGTTCTTAAGTTGGAGGCGTTTTGTACACATTCCAGATGCAAGACTCGTATGAGATTTGCAAATATTTCCTACCATTCTGTGGGTTTCTTTACATCCTCTTGAGATTACCCTTTCATTCACAAAAGTTTTTAGCAACGTTGAAGTCCAGTGTCTCTGTTTTCTCTGTTGTTGCTTGGGCTTCGGGTGCCATACAAGAGACACCATATTGCCAAATCCAAGGGAAGGAAGATCTGCCCCTAGGTGC
>NW_023270969.1:0-7238 GCF_011800145.1 Mirounga leonina
CCTTTAAGTAGGATATAATGTCCTTCCTCATCTCTTATTACAGTCTTTGGTTTAAAATCTAATTTGTCTGATATAAGGATTGCCACCCCAGCTTTCTTTTGGTGTTAATTAGCATGGTAAATGGTTTTCCACCCCCTCACTTTCACTCTGGGGGTGTCTTTGGTTCTAAAATGAGTCTCTTGCAGACAGCATATCGATGGGTCTTGTTTTTTAATCCAGTCTGATAGCCTGTGTCTTTTGATTGGGGCATTTAGCCCATTTACATTCAGGGTAACTCTTGAAAGATAGGAATTTAGTGCCATTGTATTGCCTGTAAGGTGACTGTTACTGTATATTGTCTGTGTTCCTTTCTGGTCTATGTTGCTTTTAGGCTCTCTCTTTGCTTAGAGGACCTGTTTCAAGATTTCCTGTAGGGCTGGTTTTGTGTTTGCAAATTCCTTTAGTTTTTGTTTATCCTGGAAGCTTTTTATCTCTCCTTCAATTTTCAATGACAGCCTAGCTGGATAGAGTATTCTTGGCTGCATATTTTTCTCATTTAGTGCTCTGAATATATCATGCCAGTCCTTTCTGGCCTGCCAGGTCTCTGTGGATAGGTCTGTTGCCAATCTAATATTTCTACCCTTGTAGGTTACATATCTCTTCTCCCGAGCTGCTTTCAGGATTTTCTCTTTGTCTATGAGACTTGTAAGTTTTACTATTAGATGTCAGGGTGTTAACCTATTTTTATTGATTTTGAGAGGGGTTCTCTGTGGTTCCTAGATTTTCATGCCTGTTTACTTCCCCAAATTAGGGAAGTTCTCTGCTATAATTTGCTCCATTATACCTTCTGCCCTTCTCTCTCTTTCTTCTTCTTCTGGGATCCCAATTATTCTAATGTTGTTTCGTCTTATGGTATCGCTTATCTCTCGAATTCTGCCGTCGTGATCCAGTAGTTGTTTATCTCTCTGTTTCTCAGCTTCTTTATTTTCCATCATTTCATCTTCTATATTACGGATTCTCTCTTCTGCCTCATTTATTCTAGCAGTTAGCGCCCCCATTTTTGATTGTACCTCATTAATAGCCTTTTTGATTTCTACTTGGTTGGATTTTAGTTCTTTTACTTCTCCAGAAAGGGTTTCTCTAATAACTTCCATATTTTTTTCAAGCCTGGCTAGTATCTTTAAAGTGATGATTCTGAACTCTAGATCTGACATCGTACTAATGTCCATATTCAGTAGGTCCCTGGCAGTCGGTACTACCTCTTGTTCTTTTTGTTGAGGTGATTTTTTCCATCTTGTCATTTTGTGCAGAGGAGAATAGATTAATGAGAGAACAAAATGCCAGCAGAGTAACAACGTTCCCAGAAAATACACTCTAAACAAATCAGAAAAGACCTGAAGCAGTGGGAAAAGAAAGGGAAAGAGAGAAAAAAGTGAAAGAGAAAAAAGAAAAAGAAAAAGGTAAAGATAAAAACAAAAACAAACAAAACAAAACAACAACAACAAAAAAAAAACCCAAAATGTGATCAAATTTGATCAGGCTGGTATATAGATCAGTGCCACACACTAGATTTGGGGTGTATTTTGTTCTTTTAGAAGAAAGTGCCTCCCAAAATTTTAAAGAAAGAAAAACTTATATATGTACAAAAATAAGGGTCGATATGATGAAGGGATGGAATATGACTGTAAAGATGGAAATTATAAAAAATTTTATAAAAGGAATTGATAAGAAGTTGTTTAAAAAAGAAAGAAGAGGAGTTAAAAAGAGAAAAAAAAAGGGGGAGAGGATGTGATCAGGCAGGGGAATAGAAAACACCATATACTAGAGATTTAGGGTATATTTTAATCTGTTAGAAGAAACTATCTCAAAATTTTAAAGAGAGAATAACTTATATATATATAAGCCAAAAATACGGGTAACTACTATGAAGGTATAGAATATGACTCTAAAAATGAAAAATAATTTTTTTTTTTTAAAAAGGGATTGATAAGATGTTGGTTGAAAAAGGGAAAAAGAAAAATTCAAGAAGGAAAAAAAAGAAAAAAAGGTTAAAAAAATTAACTTTGAAAGACTAAAGAATCATGGTAAAAAAGCCATGAATTCTATGTGCAGTACTCCCCTAGCGCTGGAGTTCTGCCATTCTCATTGATCAGTATACTTGGTCTTGGCTGGCTGTTCTCGCTGATCTTCTGGGGAGGGGCCTGTTGCCGTGTTTTCCAAATGTCTCTGCTGGAGGCGGAATTGCCCCGCCCTTGCCCCCTCCTGGCTAAGTAATCTGCTCGGGTTTGCTCTCCGGGGCTTTTGTTCCCTGCGAGCTTTCCATACAGCTTTGGAGGTGGAGAGTGAAAATGGCAGCCCCCCAATCTCCGACGAGAGGACCTGAGAACTCGGGGCCCCGCTCCTCAGTGAGCCCCCAGAGGAAAGCCGTCAGTCACTCCCGTCTCCCCGGTCTGCCCACACTCCGTGCTCACCTGGCCTGTGACCGCGCATTTCTATCTCTGGCACCCGACCCCCGGTGGAGTCTCCAAACCCAGCAGATCCCTGCGGTGCCCTCCCACGCGGCTCCTCCCGGGGGAGGAAGGTGAGTCTCCCCGGATCTGCCGCTTGTTGGGTCCCTGCTGGAGGAGCAGTGGCCCGACTGTGCCACGGATCACGGTTTATGGCGATCCCGAGCTGAGAGCCCGCGCCTGGGCTCCGCCTCTGCAGCCGGCTTCCCTGCTCCGTTACCTGGGAGCTCTGCTACACTCAGGCACCCCCGATCTTTCTGTGACCCCGAGGGTCCTGAGACCACACTGTCCCGGAGGGTTCCACCCCCCGCTTAGCCACCAGAGTGACGTCCCTCAGAGGAGCAGACTTTTAAAAGTTCCGGTTTTGTGCTCCGTGGTTCTATCACTTGCCAGAAGCGGCCGACGGAGGCCCCTTCCCTCGCCGTCTATCCTCCCAAATATCGCCTCGGATTCACTTCTCCGCACGTCCTACCTTCCAGAAAGTGGTCGCTTTTCTGATGAGAGAGTTGTTGCTCTTCTTTTCTTCGATCTCCTGTTGAGTTTGTAGGTGTTCAGAATGGTTTGATCCCTATCCAGCTGAATTCCTGAGAGGAGACGAAATCCAGGTCTCCTACTCCTCCGCCATCTTGCTCTGCCCCCTCCTGTTTTTTTTTTAAACTTGTGAATGTTGACATTTCTTTTATTTTTTTATTATTATGTTATGTTAATCACCATACATTACATCATTAATTTTTGATGTAGTGTTCCATGATTCATTGTTTGCATATAAAACCCAGTGCTCCATGCAGAACGTGCCCTATTAAATACCCATCACCAGGCTAACCCATGCCCCCACCCCCACCCCTCTAGAACCCTCAGTTTGTTTCTCAGAATCCATAGTCTCATGGTTCATCTCCCCCTCCGATTTCCCCCCCTTCATTCTTCCCCTGCTGCCATCTTCTTCTCCTTCTTCTTCTTCTTCTTCTTCTTTTTTTGTATTTTTAAAGGGATTGAAATAAATCTGTAGATTGTTTTAGGTAGTATGGACATTTTAACAATATGGATTCTCTCAACCCATGAGCATGGAATATCTTTCCATTTATGTCTTTAGTTTTTGTAATCAATGTTTTATAGTTTTCAGAGTACACTTTCATCTCCTTGGTTAAGTTTATTTTTAGGTAAATTCTTGTTGATGCATGGGCAAATACAGATTTCTTAATTTATCTTTCTGCTAATTATTAGTGCATAGAAATGCAACAGATTTCTGTCTATTAATTTGGTATCCAGGGAATTTACTAAATTTATTTATCAGTTCCAGTAGTTTTTTTGGTGAAGTCTTAAGGGCTTTCGATATGTAGCATTATGTCATCTGCCAATAGTGACAGCTTTCCTTCTTCTGAATTTGGATGCCTTTTATTTCTCTATCTTGTCTGACTGCTGTGGCTGGAGTTCTAGTATTATACTGAAAAAAGTGGTGAGAATGAACATCCTTGCTTTGTTGCTTTTCTTAGAGTAAAAGCTCTAGATTTTTCACCATTGTGTTCATGTTACCTCTTGGGTTTCAACATATATCCTTTACTATGTTGAAGTATGTATCTTCTAAACCTACTTTGAGTTTTTATCATGAATCAATATTGTACATTGTTAAAAGCTTTTTCAGTGGCACCTGGGCGGCTCAGTCAGTTAAATGTCCCACTCTTGATCTCAATTCAGGTCTTGATCCCAGGGTTATGAGTTGGATCCCTGTGTTGGGCTCTATGTGGGGTTGGAGACAACTTTAAAGAAAAATTCCCTCTATCTGTTGAGGTAATCCTATATTTTCATTCTTTTTTTTGTTTGTTACTGTGGTGTATCATATTGATTGATTTGCAAATATTGAATGGCCCTTTCATATCCAGAATAAATCTCAGTTGATCATAGTGAACAATTTTTAAAACATATTGTTAGACTCGGTTTTGCTAATACCTGAAGATTTTTACATCTATGTTCATCAGAGATATTGGCCCATACTTTTCTTTTTCTGTAGGGTTTTTTATCTGGTTTTGAAGTCAGGATAATGCTGGCCTTGTAGAACGAGTTTGGAAACTTTTCTTCCCCGTCTTTTTTTTGGAATAGTTTGAGAAGAATACTACTATCTCTTCTTGAAATTTTTGGTAGAATGCACCTGTAAAGCCATTTGGTCCTCGACATTCATTTATTGTGTATTTTTTTATTATTGATTCAATAATCAATTGATTAAATTCAACTGATTCATTGATACTAATCAGTGTATTCAAATGTTCTATTTCTTTCTAATTCAGTTTTGGAAGGTTGTATGCTTCTAGGTATATTACATTTCTTCTGTGTTATCCCAATTTTTTGGCATATACTTTTTTATGGTATTCTCATATAATCTTCTGTATTTCTGTGGTGGTCGTTATAGCTCTTCCTTTATTTCTGTTTTGATTTACTTGAGTCCTTTCTGTCTCTTTCCTCTTTCTCTCTCAATAAATATGACTACAGGTGTATCAATTTTGTTTATCTTTTCAGATAGCCAGTCCAGGTTTCATTGATCTGTTTATTTTATTCTGTTTCGTTTTGTTTTGCTTAATTTAATTTTACTTTATTCTCGATTTCATTTTTTTTTCTACTCTAATCTTCATTATTTCCTTTTTGTGCTGGTTTGGATATTTGTTTGTCCTTCCTTTTCTAGCTCCTTTAGTTGTAAAGTTATTGTTTATTTGAGGTTTTTTTTTTTTTTTTTTTTTGGTCCCTGAGGTAAGACTGTATTGCTATTATCTTCCCTCTTACAACAGCTTTCGCTTTCAAAGATTTTGAACAGTTGTATTTTCATTTAATTTTTCTCCTGTAATTTATGTTTACTTCCTCTTTGATTTATTGGCTGACCCATTCATTATTTGATAGCATGTTACTTAGCCTGCATGTGTGTGTTCTTTCCTGATTTTCTTTAAGTTGGTTTCCAGTTTCATATTGTTGTGGTTGGAAAAGATGCATGATGTCATTTCAGTCTTTTATAATTGGTTGAGACTTGTTTGTGGCCTCAAATATGATCTATTTTCAAGAATATTACAGATGCATTTGAACAGAATATGTATTCTGCTTCTGGGTGGAATGTTCTGAATACAGCTTCTAGGGCCATCTGAACCCTAAATGTTCAGATGTGTCATCAAAGACACTGTTTCCTTGCTGCTTTTCTTTTTGGATAATCTATCCATTGATGTAAGTGGACGTTAAAGTCACTTCTTATTATTGCATTATTGTCAATTTCTCCCTTTATATCTGTTAATAGTTGTCATGTATTTAGTTACTCCAATGTTGAGTGCATAAATCTTTACAATGATTGTGTCCCCTTGTTGGATTGTTCCCTTTATTGTTATGTAGCGTTCTTATTTGTCTCTTGTTACAGTCTTTGTTTTAAGGTCCATTTTGTCTGATATATGTAGTGTTACCTAGCTTTCTGCTTGCTTCCATTTGCATGGTACCTGTTTTTCATTCCTTCATGTTCAATCTCCACGTGTCTATAGGCCTGAAATGAGCCTTTTTTAGATAGCACATAAATGGGTCTTATTTTATATCCTATGTCTCTTAAATGCAGGACTTAATCCATTTCCATTTAAACTAAGTATTGATAGGTATGTACTTATTGCCATTTTGTCAGTTGTTTTATGATTATTTTTGTAGTTCTTCTATGTTCTTTTCTTGTTCTATCCCCTTATGGTGTAATGGCTTCTCTAATAATATGCTTGGATTCCCTTTGTTTTTGTGTGTGCATTGATACAGGATTTTGATCTGTGGTTACCATTTAGCTTATATATAAATTGTTATGCATACAACAGTTTATATTAAGTTGATGGTCACTTAGCTTTGAAACTATTCAAGGCCAAGTGGGTGGCTCATTCAGTTAAGCATCTGCTTTTGGCTCAGGTTGTGATCCTGGGGTCTTGGGATCAGGCCCAGTATCAGGCTCCCTGTTCAGTGGAGAGTCTGCTTCTCCCTCTCCCTCTGCCCCTCTCCCTTTGCCTCTCTCCTTTTGCACCTCTCCCACTCATGCTCTCTCTCTCGAATAAATAAATACAATCTTTTTTAAAAATGGAAACTATTCTAAAAGCACTAAATTTTTAGTCCTGGAGGGGCAGAGAGAGAGGGAGAAGGAGACTCTCCACAGAGCAGGGAGCCTGATGCAGGCTTCAATCCCAGGACCCCAGGATCATGACCTGAGCCAAAGGCAGATGCTTGGCTGATTGATCCACCCAGGTGCCCCATCTTTTCACCAATTTTTATAAATATAATTGATTTCAATGCTTTTATATTATGTTTGCATTTACCAGTGAAATTTTGTTCTTTCATATTTTTTTTTCTTACTCCTGATTACAGCCTTTACTTCCACTCAAAGAATTCTTAGTAATGTTTCTTATAAGGATGGCTTACTGGTGATAAACTCCTTTAACTTTTGTTTGGGAAACTCTTTATCTCTCCTTCTATACTGAATGATAACATTGCTGGATCAAGTGTTCTTGGTTGCAGGGTTTTTGTTTGTTTTCCCTTTCAGTACTTTGAACTTGTCATGCCATTTCCTATGGCTTGCAAAGCTTCTGCCAAAAAAGTAGCTGATAAACTTATGGGGTTTCTTTTTTATGTAACTATTTTCTTTGATCATGCTCCTTTTATAATTCTCTCTTATCACTACTTTTTTGCCATTTTAATTACTATGTCTTTTAGTGTGGACCTCCTTGGGTTAATTTTTTTTTTTTTTTTTTTTTTTTTTTTTTTTTT
>NW_023270969.1:7338-10678 GCF_011800145.1 Mirounga leonina
TTTTTTTTTTTTTTTTTTGTATCTCTGTGCCTCCTGTATCCAGGTGTCTGCTTCCTTTTTCAGATTAGAAAATTTTCAGCTACTATTTCTTCAAATACATTTTTCTCTCTGCTTCTCTCTCTCTCTTCTCCCTCTGGGATCCCTATGATGTGGATATTATTACACGTGAAGATGTCACTGACTTTCCTTAACTTGTTCTCATTTTTATTATCCTTTATTCTTTCTGCTGTTCAGCTTGGTTGCTTTTCATTACCATGTCTTCCATGTTGTTGACCATTTTTCTCTCTCCTCTAAACTTCTCTAAACTGCTATCGATTCCCTCTGGTATACTTTTTGTTGTTGTTGTTGTTAACTCAGTTCTTGAGTTTCATTTATAATTGGAGATATATATATATATATATATCTGATATATATATTCAGATGTCTTTCTGAATGTCTCACTGAGATCCTCCACTCTTTTCTGAAGTCTAATGATATCTTTATGATTATTACTTTTGATTCCTTATCAAGCATATTGTTTATCTCTGTTTTACGTAGCTCGTTGGATGTGTTTTTGTCCTGTTCTTTCATATGGGACTTGTTACTCTGTCTCCTCATTTTGTCTAACCTTGTGCTTCTTTGTACATATTGGAAAGTCAGGCATGTCTCATGATCTTGCAAACTGTGGCCTTGTGATGAAGCGGTCTCTTGGTGCCCTTTAGAGTATCAGAGTCGGTTGTTTCGGGGGGTATCTTATGTGTTTTGTGCACCTTACTGTTGTATCTGGGCCGCCTGTGTTTCCAGTCCATTTGCTGCAATAGCCCACTTTGTCTCATATGGTGCACCAGGCCAGGTTTGATCCCTGCTCTATTAAGGAGACAGTCTGGGGCTGCTGCAGGCGTGTAGTGGGGTGGTGTCAGCAGTCAGAGAGGATGAATGTCCTCAATCCAGCTGCCAGCTCTGCAGTAACACTGGCCTGCAGGCCTCTCTCCTTGTGCTCCCCCTCCCCGGGAAATGTTCACTGTTGGGCTGGGCCTGCCAGCAGACAGATGTCTACCCTCGTCTGTCTGTTGAACCACCAGTCACACTGAAATTCAGGGCTCTCCCCCAAGGCTGCCCTCTGAGATGTTTTGTTGTTGAGCAGAACCAGCAGCCTGACTCTATGCCTGCCCCTCATCTGTCTCTGGGGCTCCAGCTGGCTGATTGGCTGCGCATTCTCTGCGCTGCAACCTATAAGGTTTGGCTACTGGGCCTGCAAGCACACTGGTGTGGGAGGTTATTTTCTTTCTCTCAAGTGCAGGAGTCACTTTGGAGCGGCACCAGTCCCTGCCTGTGTTGCTTGCATGGTGTGTCAGGGCAGGAGTTGCTTTGCAGGGAGGCCTATTGAGTAGGGCAGGTTGGATAAGCGTCCAACCACAGAAGATCAAGGGGGTGGGGCATATGTTGTTAGCAAGATACGTGGAGAGTGTTCATGCTGGTTCCCACAAGTGTCTGGCTATTTAAGCTGGGGGAAGAGGGAGAGAAAAGGAGCCTGTCCGGTCTTTTGTTCTTGGAGAAATCTAAAAATCCCTGCACCTCTAGCACACATTCGGAGATTAGTAAATAAATCTCCTTTATGGATACCCCAGGCTTTTATCCAACTACTGCTTCTGTGCTATATTTTGGTGAGGTTATTTGTTATACTGTCTCCTTAAGGGCAGCAACTCAGTTTCCTATTGCCTCCCAGCTCACCCAGAACTGAACCTACTGATTTTTAAAGTATCCAGAGTTAAGCTCTGCTGATTGTAAAAACCCACAAAGTTCCACTGGTTTTCAAAGCCAAGTATGAAGATGACTCATCTTCCCAGTGTGCGTCCCGCATGCCTGGGGTGCCTGGGGTGGGGTCTGATCCTCTCAATTCTCTATGCTTGTGGGGTCTCTCCCATTCATGGTTAGTCTAGCCGAGGGCTTGGTTCCCAGCCGTAACTCCACACCTCCTATTCTTTTCAGTGTGGCTTCTCTATGATTAACTGTGGAATATCTGATCTGCCAGTCTTTGAGTCATTACTGAGTTAGTTGAGGTGATGTGTCTGTTATCTCAGTGTGTCCGTGGAATGCGGTGAGCTTAGGATGCTCCTACTCTGGTATCTTCCCAGATTTCCTGACCTGGAGAGCCTAAACCTTTATATATCGTTTTCTTTTGTTGTTAGTGAGATTGATCCTTTTAAAATTTTATTTACATATACAATAGTACATAGTGTGACAAAGACAAGTTTATGAGGTTCTACATGCTTACTACACAGAACTGACAGATGCAAGAATTTTGTGTTACATGATTTTTAAAATGTCTTTTGCATGTTGTTTTGGCCTGTTATCATTTTTTTCTTCTTTCTTTTTTGTCAAAGGCTATTGGCATCATATACTTAATGTATATCATATAAACTTTTATTTATTATTTACTTATGATATACATTTTTACATATTTATTCAATCATAAGTAATGCACAAGTTGATCAGTCAACCAGAAGACAGGGTCTCTATTATGGGTTTAGCTAGAGGCACTGGATATGCAGCATTGAACAATACAGAAAAGAGGCAGCATAATAGGAACTTAGATTTAGTTGAAGACAAATATTAAACTCATAGGTAATACAATGATAATATAAATTCAGATAGGCAAAAGGTATAGATAAATCACTAATTTAAATGGCATGGCTTAGGCGTGCATCTTGTAGTAGGCGATGTTTGGACTGAGCATGGGATGATATGTATTCAGCCATGATAAAACATGAGAAAAGACCCTGATATGGTATTCTTCTCATTGAATCCTATTGTTATAAAGAAGGGGAATAAACAAAGGGGAGAAAAGGTCTGTTATGGACAAAACTGTGTCCACCCCTCAAAAGCTTTTGAAGTCCTAGATCTACAGTACTTGATGGCAACTTGAAGCAGGATTCAGAACATGTTAGACATGTATAATGTTCAAGATGCATCCTTCCTTGGATTCTAGATGGACACTTACTTTAAAAAATAATGCCACTCTCTTAGACCTAGGAATATTTTACATTTATATATGAAAGGGTACAATTAATGTTGGTATTTACAATTGCAGTATCTTTAGTAGATTTTAAGTATGATTTTACCATTAACAGCTTGTTTATTTTTATTTTTTAAAGATTTTATTTATTTATTTGACAGTGATAGAGGATAGATAGATGATAGATGATAGATAGATAGATGATGATAGATGATGGATAGATAGATAGATGATAGATAGATAGATAGATAGATAGATAGATAGATAGATAGATAGATAATAGATGATAGATAGATAAAGAACAAGCAGGGGGAGTGGCAGGCAGAGGGACAGGAAGAAACAGGC
>NW_023270969.1:10778-17810 GCF_011800145.1 Mirounga leonina
TGAGCTGAAGGCAGACACTTAACTGACTGAGACACCCAGGTGCCCCCATTAACAGCTTGTTTAAAATACCTGCATCCAAGAAGCAGCTAAAGTCCATCCTTCAGTGGCAGGTGGAGAAGGAGAAGGAGAAGAAGGCGGAGGAGATAATAGCTGACAATGATCCTGAGGAACTTTTCCGTGGCCTGGTTGTATGGAATTATTCCAGGGATTAGAACAAGATCAGTGCTATGGGAAAAAGGACAGATTGAGAATATCAGTCAAAATATGTAATTTTATTTTAAAAATGAGAGTTGGTGTATGTTTTTTGTGTTGTGAATTATACAATGAACAGATAAATATGTTTGAAAACAACCATGTAAAATCTATGAGAAAAGTACAAACTCCTGTAAATAGTAATCAGGTAAAAAATAGAACTTTTTCAGGATGCATTAATCTATTAATGCTCCTTTTTTATCACATTCTTTTCCTTCAAACTAGAAATTCTCAAAAGGGCAAAATCTCTCCCCCTCAAGGGGACATTTGGCAGAATATGGAGTCAGTTTTAGTTGTCACTACAGGGCAAGGGTTAGGGTTGCTACTGGCATTCAGTGGGGAATGGAGAAGGATATGACTAAACGTTCTACAGTCCACAGATAAGGCCCCACAACAAAGAATCAGCTGACCCCAAATGATAATAGTGGTGAGGTTAAGAAAGTTTCCTTCTGGAAATTTGTATAAATGTTTCTCATTGCCTTAGGAAAAAAAAATATTTACTTTCTATATTTAAGACTGAAATTTTTGGGCCATAGAGTGCTTCCTAATTTGAATAATGACAAAATATTTTCCACAATTACTATAGGAAGTTATAGTCACATCAGTACTTTATGAAATTTTCATTTGTTTTATTTCCTCACCAATATTTTGTATCCTATGAATATTTAATATGTGGAAATATGTTAGTTATAGGAAGACATCTCACTGTGGTTTTAATATGCATTTTCCTAATTGACAGTGGGTTGAATATTTGTTCATGTGTTTATTAGATATTTGGATTAACTTTTTCTTGAAGTGTTTTCTGGCTTTGCCTATTTTTTTTTTATATTTCTTCATCAGACATGTTGAAAATACTCTTTTTCATTTGGGGGCTTCTTTGATTCCGTTTATGATTTCTTTTTTTTTTTTTTAAGATGTTATTTATTTATTTGACAGAGAGATAGAGAGCACAAGTAGACAGAGCGGCAGGCAGAGGGAGAGGGGGCAGGGAGCCCGATGCGGGGCTCAATCCCAGGACCATGGGATAATGACCTGAGTCGAGGGCAGACATTTAACAACTGAGCCACCCAGGCACCCCTATGATTTCTTTTTATTAATAGAACTTGCTTATTTTAATATAGTCAGTATCATCCACTTGTTTTAGTGTCTGTAGATTTTGTGTCTTATTTGAAATATTTCCCTTAGAGTATAAAGACAGTGACCTACATGATTTTCTAAAAGCTATATATTCTTTGGCTTATATTTAGAACTGAAATCCACTTAAATTTGACACTTATCTCAGATATGAAGTAAGAATGCATTAATAATTGTTCCATATGAATACCTACTTCCCTGATCATTTATTAAATATGTTCTATTTCACTTGCTGCTTTGCACCCCTCCCTTGGTCCCTGCATGTCTGTAGGTCTTGCTATGGCAGAAGGGATGAGAGCCAGCACTTCATTCTCATTGAGCTCCAGGCAGCATCAGTCTTGTAGTGAACATTATATATCCTCATGAAAGCCATTAGCAGGAGTCTCACTGAGTAAGCCCTCTTAGTGTGGGCTGCATTTTATGCTATACTCCAAAAAGCTGCATTTTCTGCTCAGGCAAGTAAACCAGATGTAGAGCTGCCTACGTCCCAATGCACTGAAGTCTCAAAATGTTTGTGTTCCACAACTTTCCATTGTAGTAACTTCTATGGGAGAGGAGGGGGAATGGGTCCACAGAAGGGTAGAGGGACCCTCTAGTAAGAGATTGACAGAACTGTGTAAAGCTCCTTTCCATTGGGAAGTGACAGATTTACTGCCCTTTAGCAGACTTGTTGGGCAGACTGACAGGATGAGCCCTCAAGACCTTTAAAAGGGGTGGCAGCCCCTTCTCCAAGGTCTCTCCACATGACAACCATCTGACATTTCCTTTCCTCCTCGTTTCTTCTATTGATGACTCTCAGTTCTCGACAATTGTTTATGGCTTTTCTCTCATTATTTTTTTTCCCATTTCTTCATATTGTAACATCTTTCTCAGGCTGTATTCTGACACCCAACATGTATATATGTTCCAGCCCATCAGCTTCCTTCATCCATCCATCTGCCCGGCAGATGGAGCTGCCCTCAATATCTGGAAAGTTCTTTACTTCCTAAAGAACTAGATACTGGTACATTCCTTTCAGAGTTTAGTATCAGGAGTCAGCCTAAGTGACTGATACTCAACCACTGACTTTCTTTAGGGCTTTCAGCTCCAGTGAAATGTTCTGTGCTATTTGGCTGTAACAAGAGCATGAAAAATGGCCTCTACCATATTTCTTAAAAAAAAAAAAAATCCAAGGAATTTTTCCCAGAGCCTACAACTCATATATTTCTCTGATAAGGACCTTCATCTGGCTCATAGTTCAGGAACCCACTGCAGGATACAGAGCTGCTTTCCAGAGTTCTCATTGTGCTATAAAAGTAAAGCTATTGGCCAAGCCCAAGACTACACTGATGACATCAGGACTTCTACTCAACAAAATCCACATCTTTATTCTTGCCCCTTATTTTAGTCTTGCTTCTCCAATTTTCACTTTATCCCCATGCTAAGGCAAAAACAAGTCACATTTACTTTAGGGCAATATCTGTTTTTCAGGAATTATTGTGCCATTTTTACAATCTAGATTAATGATATGGTCAAAATAAGTTTCTGCATCGCACCTGCTAAAACTGCTTCCAGGAAGCAGAACTCTACTCCACATTTCCTCTAACCACTGTAGCAACAGAAATGTAGACATTAGTCATATCTGGGATCTGAAATGTTTATTCATTTCCCTTTTCAGTGCCTTCTTAATCTCTGCAGAATTCCCTAGAAATATCTTTATCACATTTCCCCTGAGTATGAAAGTCTATAGCTTCACCTTCTAACTAGGAGTCCCTAAGACTTTCTTATGTTTTTCTTTTTCAAATTTTTATTTATATTCCAGTTAGTTAACATGTGGTGTTATCGATAGTAAATATTGTTTAACCATTATTATTAACCAATATTAATTGGTTTCATGAGTAGTATTTAGTGACTCAACATTTACATATAACATCCAGTGCTCCTGGTGTTAGTGGCCACAAGTGGCCTCCTAATATACATCACCTATTAACCCCTCCCATACCCACCTCCACTCCAGAAACCTTCAGTTTGTTTGTTATATTTAAGAGTCTCTTATGGTTTCTTTCCCTCTCTCTCTTTTTGTTCCGCATTCCCATTAGTTCATCTGTTTTGTTTCTTAAATTCCACATATGAGTGAAATCATATGGTGTTTGTTGTTCTCTGACTGACTTATTCCACTTAGCGTAATACACTCCAGCTCTTTCCATGTCTCTGGAAATGGCAAAATTTCATTCTTTTCGAAAGCTGAGTAATATTCCATTGTATATATATGCCACATCTTCTTTATCCATTCATGAGTCAATGGGTATTTGGGCTCTTTTATAGTTTGGCTATTGTTGATAATGGTGCTATAAATATTGGGGTACATGCACCCATTCAAATGTGTATTTTTCTGTCCTTTGGGTAAATACCTACTAGTGCAATTGCGGGATAGGAGAATAGTTTTATTTTTAACTTTTGAAAGAAGCCCCATGCTATTCTCAAGAGTGGCTGCAGCAGGTTGAATGCCCAACGGTGTAAGAGGGTTCCCCTTTTTCCACACCCTCAACAATATTTGTTGCTTACATTTTGTTAATTTTAGCTATTCTGACTAGTGTGAGTTGGTAACTTATTTTTTTATTATGTTCAGTTAACCAACACATAGTACATCATTAGTTTTTGATGTAGTGTTCCATGATTCATTACTTACATATAACACCCAGTGCTCATCACAACACATGCCCTCCTTGACACCCATCACCCAGCTACCACATCCCCCACCCCCCTCCCTTCCATAACCCTCAGTTTGGTTCCTGGAGTCCAGAGTCTCTCATGGTTTGTCTCCCTCTCTCATTTCATCCCTTTCAGTTTTCCTTCCATTCCACTATGGTCCTCCATGCTATTCCTTATGTTCCATATATGAGTAAAACCATATGATAATTGTCTTTCTCTGCTTGATTTACTTCACTTAGCATAATCCCCTCCAGTTCCATCCATGTCAATGCAAATGGTGGATGAATATAATATTCCCTTGTATATATGAACCACATCTTCTTTATCCATTCATCTGTTGAAGGTCATCCTGGCTCCTTCCACAGTTTGGCTATTGCAGACATTGCTGCTATAAACACTGTGGTGTATGTGCCCCTTCTTTTACTACATCTGTATCTTTGAGGTAAATACCTAGTAGTGCAATTGTTGGGTTATAGGGTAGCTCTATTTTTAACATCTTGAGAAACCTCTATACTGATTTCCAGAGTGGTTGTACCAGCTTGCCTTTCCACTAACAGTGAAAGAGGATTCCCCTTTCTCCACATCCTTGCCAACATTTGTTGTTTCCTGTCTTGTTAATGTTTGCCATTCTAACTGGTTTAAGGTGGGATCTCATTGTGGTTTTGATTTTTATTTCCCTGATGGCTAGTGATGTTGAACACTTTTTTCATGTGTCTGTTGGCCATTTGTATGTCTCCTTTGGAGAAGTGTCTGTTTATGTCTTCTGCCCATTTTTTGAATTGATTATTTGGTTTTTGGTTGTTGAGTTTGAGAAGATCTTTATAGAGCTTGGATACCAGCCCTTTATCTGTTTTGTCATTTGCAAATATCTTCTCCCATTGTGTGGGTTGACTCTTAGTTCTGTTAACTGTTTCCTTTGCTGTGCAAAAGCTTTTTATCTTGATGAAGGCCCCAAAGCTCATTTTTTGCTTTTGTTTCCCTTGCCTTTGGAGACATGTCTTGAAAGGAAGTTGCTGTGGCCAATGTCGAAGTGGTTACTGCCTATGTTCTCCTCTAGGGTTTTGATGGATTCTTGTCTCACATTGAGATCTTTCATCCGTTTTGAGTTTATCTTTGTGTATGGTGTGAGAGAATGGTCCAATCCCATTCTTCTATATGTGGCTGTCCAAATATCCCAGCAGCATTTACTGAAGAGACGGTCTTTTTTTCCATTGGATATTTTTTTCCTGATTTGTTGAAGATTAGTTGAACATAGAATTTTGGGTCCACTTCTGGAGTCTTTATTCTGGTCCATTGATCTATGTGTCTGCTTTTGTGCCATTATTATACTGTCTTGATGATCACAGTTTTGTAATATAGCTTGAAATCTGGCATCATGATGCCTCCAGCTTGATTTTCTTTCTCAACCTTCCCCTGGTGACTCAGGGTCTTTTCTGGTTCCATACAAATTTTAGGTTTGTTTGTTCTAGCTCTGTGAAAAATGTTAATGGTATTTTCACAGGGATTGGATTGAAATTGCAGATTGCTCTGGGCAGCAAATACATTTTAACAATGTTTATTCTTCCAGTCCATGAGCATGGAATATTTTTTTATCTCTTTGTGTCTTCCTCAATTTCTTTCATACGTGTTCTGTACTTTCTAGAGTAGAGATACTTTACCTCTTTGGTTAGGTTTATTCCTAGGTCTCTTATGATAATTGGTTCTAATGTAAATGGAATCAATCCCTTAATTTCTCTTTCTTCAGTTATATCATTAGAATATAGAAATGCACCTGATTTCTGTGCACTGATTTTGTATCTTGTCATGTTGCTGACTTTGTGTATGAGTTCTAGCAATTTTGGTGTAGAGTCTTTTGTGTTTTCCACATAAAGTACCAGGTCATCTGTGAAGAGAGAGAGTTTGACTCCTTCATTGCCAATTTGAATGCCTTTTATTTCTTTTTGTTGTCTGATAGCTGAGGCTAAGACTTCTAGTACTATGTTGAACATTAATGGTGATCGTGGACATCACTGTCGTGTTCCTGACCTTAAGGGACAAGCTCTCAGTTCTTCCCCATTGAGAATGATATTCGCTGTGGGCTTTTCATAGATGGCTTTTATGATGTTAAGGTATGTTCCCTCTATCCGTATGCTTTAAAGAGTTTTAATCAAGAAAAGATGCTGTATTTTGACAAATGCTTTTTCTGCATCAATTGGTAGTTTCATATGGCTCTTGTCCTTTCTTTTATTAATGTTCTCTCTCACATTGATTGATTTGTGAATGGTGAAACACCCTTGCATCACAGGAATAAATCCCACTTGGTGGTGAATGATAATCCCTTTAATGCACTGTTGGATCCTATTGGCTAGGAACTTGTTGAGTGTTTTGGCATCCATGTTCATCAGGGATATATGTCTGTAATTTTCCTTTTTTAAGAATGGTTTTGGGGTTAGGGTACTTCTGGCCTAGCAGAATGAGATTGGAAGTTGTCATTCTATTTCTATTTTTTGAAACAGCTTCATCAGAATAGGTATGAATTCTTCTTTAATATTTGGTAGAATTCCCCTGGGAAGCCATCTGGCCCTGGACTCTTATTTTTTGGGAGGTTTTTGATTACTCCTTCCATTTTGTTATTGGTTATTGGTCTATTTGAATTGTCTATTTCTTCCTGTTTCAGTTTTGGTAGATTGTAAGTTTCCAGGAAGACATCCATTTCTTCCAGATCACTTAATTTGTTGGCATAATGTTGCTGGCAATAATTTCTAATAATTGTTTCTATTTCCTTTCTCTCTTTCTTTTCATACATGATTTTATTGATTTGAGTCCTTTCCTTTCCTTTTGGATAAGTCTGCCCAGTGATTTATCTATCTTATTAATTCTTTCAAAGAACCAGCTTCTAGTTTCATTGATCTGATCTACTGTGTTTCTGGTTTCTATTTCATTGATCTTTGCTCCCATCTTTATTATTTCTCTTCT
>NW_023270970.1:0-32563 GCF_011800145.1 Mirounga leonina
TTTGGTGAGGTTATTCCTAGGTATCTTAGTGTTTTGAGTGCAGTTGTAAATGGCAGTGCTTCCTTAATTTCTCTTTATGTTGCTTCATTATATATTTTTTTAAAGATTTTATTTATTTGACAGAGAGAGACACAGCAAGAGAGGGAACACAAGCAGGGGGAGTGGGAGAGGGAGAAGCAGGCTTCCCGCCGAGCAGGGAGCCCGACGCAGGGCTCAATCCCAGGACCCTGGAATCACAACCTGAGCCGAAGGCAGACGCTTAACGGCTGAGCCACCCAGGCGCCCCTATGTTGCTTCATTATTAATGTATAGAAATGCAACAGATTTCTGTATATTGATTTTGTATCCTGCAACCTTACGGAATTTGTGTATCTTTTCTACCAGTTTTTTGGTGGAACCTTTCAGGTTTTGTAGATAGAGTATTATGTCATCTGCAAAAAGTGAAAGTTTGACTTCTTCCTTGCCAATTTGGTTGCCTTTTATTTCTTTGTTTGTGTTATTGTTCTGGCTAGGACTTCCAGTACTCTGTTAAATAACAGTTGTGAGAGTGCACATCCCTGCCTTGTTGAAGAAAAGCTGTCAGTTTTCCCCCTTGAGGATAGTGGGTTTTTCATAATTGGCCTTTATTATGTTGAGGTGTGTTCCCTATAAAATCTTACTTTGGTAGGTGGTTTTGTCATGAATAGATGTTGTACTTTGTTAAATGCTTTTTCTGTGCCTAGTGAAGTGATCATATGGTTCTTATCCTTTTATTGATGTGGTGTATCATGTTGATTGATTTGTGATACTGAACCACCCCTACAGCTCAGGAATAAATCCCACTTGATCGTGGTGAATGATTATTTTAATGTGCTGTTGGATACAATTTTCTTTCTTGTCTGTCTCTTCTTTGCCCTCAAAGAGTTCCCTTTAATAAAATTTCTTTCAGGGCTGATTTAGTGGTCATGAACTCCTTTCATTTTTGTTTGTCTGGGAAACTCTTTATCTCTCCTAGTCTCCTTTTTTTTATTCTTATGTTATGTTAATCACCATACATTACATCATTAGTTTTTGATGTACTGTTCCATGATTCATCGTTTGTGTATAACACCCAGTGCTCCCTGCAGAACATGCCCTCTTTAATACCCATCACCAAGCTTACCCATCCCCTCCCCTCTAGAACCCTCAGTTTGTTTTTAAGAGTCCATAGTCTTTCATGGTTTGTCTCCCCCTCCGATTTCCCCCACTTATTCTTCCACTCCTCCTATCTTGTTCTTCTTCTTCTTCTTCTTCTTCTTCTTCTTCTTTTTTTTTTTTTTTAACACATAATATATTATTTGTTTCAGAGGTAGGTCTGTGATTCAACAGTCTTACACAATTTACAGTGCTCACCATAGCACATACCCTCCCCAATGTCTATCACTCAGCCACCCCTCACTCCCACCCCCCACCACTCCAGCAATGCTCAGTTTGTTTCCTGAGATAAAGAATTCCTCATTTCAGTGAGGTCATATGATACATGTCTTTCTCTGATTGACTTATTTCGCTCAGCGTAATACCCTCCAGTTCCATCCATGTCATTGCAGATGGCAAGATTTCATTCCTTTTAATAGCTGCATAATATTCCATTGTATATATATACCACTTCTTCTTTATCCATTCATCTGTCAGTGGACATCTTGGCTCTTTCCACAGTTTGGCTATTGTGGACATTGCTGAAATAAACATCAGGGTGCACGTACCCCTTCGGATCACTACATTTGTATCTTTGGGGTAAATACCCTGGAGTGCAATTACTGGATCCTATGGTAGCTCTATGTTCAACTTTTTGAGGAAGCTCCATACTGTTTTCCAGAGTGGCTGCACCAGCTTGCATTACCACCAACAGTGTAGGAGGGTTCCCCTTTCTCCGCATCCCCACCAACAACTGATTCCTGATTTGTTAATTTTAGCCATTCTGACTGGTGTGAGGTGATATCTCATTGAGGTTTTGACTTGGATTTCCCTGATGCCTAGCGATGTTGAGCACTTTTTCATGTGTCTGTTGGCCATTTGGATGTCTTCTTTGGAAAAATGTCTGTTCATTTCTTCTGCCCATTTCTTGATTGGATCATTTGTTCTTTGGGTGTTGATTTTAAGATGTTCTTTATAGATTTTGGATACTAGCCCTTTATCTGATATGTCATTTGCAAATATCTTCTCCCATTCTGTCGGTTGTCTTTTGGTTTTGTTGACTGTTTCTTTTGCGGTGCAAAGTCTTTTTATCTTGATGAAGTCCCAATAGTTCATTTTTGCCCTTGCTTACCTTGCCTTTGGCGATGTTTCTAGGAAGAAGTTGCTAAGGCTGAGGTCGAAGAGGTTGCGGCCTGTGTTCTCCTTTAGGATTTTGATGGATTCCTCTCTCACATTGAGATCTTTCCACCATTTTGAGTCCATTTTTGTGTGTGGTGTAAGGAAATGGTCCAGTTTCATTCTTCTGCATGTGGCTGTCCAATTTTCCCAACACCATTTGTTGAAGAGATTGTCGTTTTTCCAGTGGACATTCTTTCCTGCTTTGTTGAAGATGAGTTGATCATAGAGTTGAGGGTCCATTTCTGGGCTCTCTGTTGTGTTCCATTGATCTATGTGTCTGTTTTTGTGCCAGTACCATACTGTCTTGATGATGACAGCTTTGTAATAGAGCTGGAAGTCCGGAATTGTGATGCCGCCAGCTTTGCTTTTCTTTTTCAACATTCCTCTGGCTATTCAGGGTCTTTTCTGGTTCCATACAAATTTTAGGATTATTTGTTCCATTTCTTTGAAAAAAATGGATGGTATTTAGGTAAGGATTGCATTAAATGTGTAGCTTGCTCTCAGTAGCATTGAAATCTTCACAATATTTGTTCTTCCAATCCATGATCATGGAACGTTTTTCCATTTCTTTGTGTCTTCCTCAATTTCTTTCATGAGTATTTTATAGTTTTCAGAGTAAAGTTTCTTGGCCTCTTTGGTTAGATTTATTCCTAGGTATCTTATGGTTTTGGGTACAATTGTAAATGGGATCGACTCCTTAATTTCTCTTTCTTCTGTCTTGTTGTTGGTGTATAGAAATGCCACTGATTTCTGTGCATTGATTTTATATCCTGCCACTTTACTGAATTCCTATATGAGTTCTAGCAGTTTTGGGGTGGAGTCTTTTGGGTTTTCCAATAAAGGATCATATCATCTGCAAAGAGTGATTTTGACTTCTTCTTTGCCGATTTGGATGCCTTTGATTTCTTTTTGTTGTCTGATTGCTGTGGCTAGGACTTCTAATACTATGTTGAATAGCAGTGGTGGGGATAGTGGACATCCCTGCCATGTTCCTGACCTTAGGGGGAAAGCTCTCAGTTTTTCCCCATTGAGAATGATATTCGCTGTGGGTTTTTCATAGATGGCTTTTATGATATTGAGGTATGTACCCTTTATCCCTATACTCTGAATAGTTTTGATCAAGAAAGGATGCTGTACTTTGTGAAATGCTTTTTCTGCATCTATCGAGAGGATCATAGGTTTCTTGTTCTTTCTTTTATTAATGGATTGTATCACACTGATTGATTTCCGGATGTTGAACCAACCTTGCAGCCTAAGGATAAATCCCACTTGGTCATGATGAATAATCCTTTTAATATATTTTGGATCCTACTGGCTAGTATTTTGGTGAGAATTTTTGTATCTGTGTTCATCAAGGATATAGGTAATGGTGGCCTCATAAAATGAGTTTGGAAGTTTTCCTTCCATTTCCATTTTTTGGAACAGTGTCAGAAGAATAGGTATTAATTCTTCTTGAAATGTTTATTAGAATTCCCCTGGGAAGCCATCTGGCCCTGGGCTTTTGTTTTTTGGGAGATTTTTGATGACTGCTTCAATTTCCTGAGTGGTTATAGGTCTGTTCAGATTTTCTATTTCTTCCTGGGTCAGTTTTGCTAGTTGATACAACTCCAGGAATGCATCCTATTCTTTCAGATTATCTAATTTGCTGGCATATAGTTACTCATAATATGTTCTTATAATTGTTTGTATTTCTTTGGTGTTGGTTGTGATCTCTCCTCTTTCATTCATGATTTTGTTGATTTGGGTCATTTCTCTTTTCTTTTTGATAAGTCTGGTCAGGGGTTTATCAATCTTGTTAATTTCTTCAAAGAACCAGCTTCTAGTTTCGTTGATCTGTTCTACTGTTCTTTTCGTTTCTATTTCATTGATTTCTGCTCAGATCTTTATTATTTCTCTCCTCCTGCGGTGTTTAGGCTTTATTTGCTGTTCTTTCTCTAGCTCCTTTAGGTGTAGGATTAGGTTGTGTATTTGAGGGCTTTCTTGTTTCTTGAGAAGGGCTTTTATTGCTATATACTTTCCTCTTAGGACTACCTTTGCTGCCTCCCAAAGATTTCAAACAGTTGTGTTTTAGTTTTCATTGGTTTCCATGAATTTTTAAAATTCTTCTTTAATTTCCAGGTTGACCCATTCATTCTTTAGTAGGATGCTCTTTAGCGTACATGTATTTGAGTTCTTTCTGACTCTCCTCTTGTGATTGAATTCTACTTTCAAAACACTGTGGTCTGAAAATATGCAGGGAATGATCCCAATCTTTTGGTACTGGTTGAGACGTGATTTGTG
This sequence comes from Mirounga leonina, assembly GCF_011800145.1. Taxonomy (NCBI): domain Eukaryota; kingdom Metazoa; phylum Chordata; class Mammalia; order Carnivora; family Phocidae; genus Mirounga; species Mirounga leonina. Next base: position 4,612 of record NW_023270970.1, read on the forward strand.
ACCTAAGATGTGATCTATTCTGGAGAATGTTCCATGAGCACTAGAGAAGAATGTGTATTCTGTTGCTTTGAGATGGAATGTTCTGAATATATTTGTGAAGTCCATTTGGTCCAGTGTGTCATTTAAAGTCTTTATTTCCTTGTTGATCTTTTGCTTAGATGATCGTCCATTTCAGTGAGGTGGGTATTAAAATCCCCCACTATTATTGTGTTGTTGTCGATGTGATTCTTTGCTGTTTTATTAATTGGTTTATATAATTGGCTGCTCCCATGTTAGGGGCATAGATATTTGCAGTTGTTAGATCTTCTTGTTGGATAGACCCTTTAAGTAGAATATAGTATCCTTCCTCACCTCTTATTACAGTCTTTGGTTTAAAATCTAATTTGTCTGATATAAGGATTGCCACCCCAGCTTTCTTTTGGTGTCCAATAGCATGGTAAATGGTTTTCCACCCCCTCACTTTCAATCTGGGGGTGTCTTTGAGTCTAAAATGAGTCTCTTGCAGACAACATATCAATGGGTCTTTTTTTTTTTATCCAATCTGATAGCCTCTGTCTTTTGATTGGGACATTTAGCCCATTTTCATTCAGGGTAACTATTGAAAGATAGGAATTTAGTGCCATTGTATTGCCTGTAAGGTTAATATTACTGTATATTGTCTCTGTTCCTTTCTGGTCTGTGTTGCTTTTAGGCTCTCTCTTTGCTTAGAGGACCCCTTTCAATATTTCTTGTAGGGCTGGTTTTGTGTTTGCAAATTCCTTTAGTGTTTGTTTGTCCTGGAAGCTTTTTATCTCTCCTTCTGTTTTCAATGACAGCCTAGCTTGATATAGTATTCTTGGCTGTATGTTTTTCTCATTTAGTGCTCTGAATATATCATGCCAATCCTTTCCGGCCTGCCAGAACTCTGTGGATAGGTCTGTTGCCAATCTAATGTTTCCAGCATTGTAGGTTACATATTTCTTCTCCCGAGGTGCTTTCAGGATTTTCTCTTTGTCTCTGAGACTCATAGGTTTTACTTTTAGATGTCGGGGTGTTGACCTATTTTTATTGATTATGAGGAGGGTTTTCTGTGCCCCCTGGATTTTGATCGCTGTTTCCTTCCCCAAATTATGGAAGTTCTCTGCTATAATTTGTTCCAATATACCTTCTGCCCCTCTCTCTCTTTCTTCTTCTTCTGGGATCCCAATTATTCTAATGTTGTTTCATCTTATGGTTTCACTTGTGTCTGGAATTCTGCCCTCGTGATCCAGTAGTTGTTTATCTCTCTTTTTCTCAGCTTCTTTATTTTCCATCATTTGGTCTTCTATATCACTAATTATCTCTTCTGCCTTATTTATACTAGCATTTAAACATTCCATTTTTTTATTGCACCTCCTTAATAGCCTTTTTGATTTGACTTAATAGCCTTTTTGATTTTGACTTTGAGAAGATTTTAGTTCTTTTATTTCTCCAGAAAGGGTTTCTCTAATAATTTCCATGCTTTTTTTCAAGCCCAGCTAGTATCTTTAAAAATCAACATTCTGAAGTGTAGTTCCGACATCTTACTAATGCCCATATTGATTAGGTCCCTGGCAGTCCGAACTGCCTCTTGTTCCTTTGTCGACGTGATTTTTTCCATCTTGTCATTTTGCCCAGAGGAGAATAGATGAGTGAGAGAACAAAATGCTAACAAGATAACAACGTCCCCAGAAATATACAGTAAACAAATCAGAAAGGCCTGAAACTGGGTGAAAAGAAAGGGAAAGAAAGAAAGAAAAAGATAAAAACAAACAAAAACAAAACAAAATGGAACTAAAATAGAATATGATCACATATGATCAGGTTGGTCCATGGATCACTGTCACACACTAGATTTTGGGCGTATTTTGGTCTGTTAGAAGAAAGTGCCTCCCAAAATTTTAAAGAAAGAAAAACTTATATGTACAAAAATAAGGGTTACTACGATGAAGGGATGGAGTATGATTGTAAGGATGAAAATTATAAGAGATTTTATAAAAGGAATTTATAAGATAAGTTGTTTGAAAAAAGAAAGAAGAGGATTTAAAGAAAAGGGGGGGTGGAGAATGTGATTAGGTAGGAGACTAGAACAAAGCCATACACTAGAGATTTAGGGTATATTTTGATCTGTTAGAAAAAACTGTATCCCAAAATTTTAAAGAGAGAACAACTTATATATATATACCAAAAATAAGGGTAACTACTATGAAGGGATAGAATATGACTCTAAAAATGAAAAATAAAAAAGATTTTTAAAAAAAGGGATTGATAAGATGTTGGTTGAAAAAGGAAAAAGAGGGTGCCTGGCTGGCTCAGTCATTAAGCGTCTGCCTTCGGCTCAGGTCATGATCCCAGGGTCCTGGGATCAAGCCCCACATTGGGCTCCCTGCTCCATGGGAAGCCCCGTGCTTGTGTTCCCTCTCTCGCTGTCTCTCTCTGTCAAATACATAAAATCTTAAAAAAAAAAAAAAAAAGGGAAAAAGAAAAATTAAAAAAAAGAAAAGGCAGTTAAAAAAAATTAGGAAAATAAACCTAAGGAATCATGGGGAAAAAGCCGTGAATTCTATGTGCAGTATTCTCCTAGCGCTGGAGTTCTGCCATTCTCATTAATCGGTAAACTTGGTCTTGGCTGGCTGTTCTTGCTGATCTTCTGGGGGAGGGGCCTGTTGCTGTGGTTCCCAAATGTCTTTGCCAGAGGCGGAATTGCCCTGCCCTTGTTGGGTCTGGGCTAAATAATCTGCTCGGGTTTCTCTTCAGAGCTTTTGTTCCTGCAAGCTTTCCATACAGCTTTGGAGGATAAGAGTGAAAATGGCGGCCTTCCAATCTCCACCCCAGACAAGTCGAGAACTTGGGGGCGCCACTCCTCAGTGAGCCCCCAGAGAAAAGCAGTCTGTCACTCCTGTCTCCCTGGTCTCCGGCTGCACTCCATGCTCACCCGGCCTGTGACCGAGCATTTCTATCTCTGGCACCTGACCCCGTGTTTAGTCTCCAAACCCAGCAGATCCCTGTGGTTCGCTCTCAGGGGAGGGGGGAGATTCTCCCTGGATCTGACGTTTGTTGGGTCCCTGCTGGAGGAGCAATGGCCTGACTGTGCCTCGGATCCTGGTTTATGGCAACCCTGAACTAAAAGCCCTCTCCCGGGCTCTGTCTCTGCAGCCTGCTTCCCCGCTTCGATACCTGGGAGCTCTGCCGCACTCAGGCACCCCTAGTCTTTCTGTGACCCCGAGGGTCCTGAGACCACACTGTCCCGCGAGGGTTCCATCCCCTGCTTAGCCACTGGAGCGATGTCCCTCAGTGGAGCAGACTTCTAAAAGTTCCAATTTTGTGCTCTGAGGCTCTATCACTTGTCAGAAGTGGCTGACAGAGGTCCCCTCCCCCACCATCTATCCTCCCGAATATCGCCTCGGAGTCATTCTCCACATGTCCTACCTTCCAGAAAGTCACCACTTTCCTGTTCAGAGAGTTGTTGCTATTCTTTTCTTCAATCTCCTGTTGAGTTCGTAGGTGTTCAGAATGGTTTGATCCCTATCCAGCTGAATTCCTGGGACCAGAGGAAATCCAGGTCTCCTACTCTTCCAACATCTTGCTCTTTCCTCCCCCCTCTCCTATTCTAAATGGCAGCTTTGCTGGATAACATATTCTTGGCTGCAGATTTTTCCCCTTCAGCAAGGTGACTATATCATGCCACTGTCTTCTGGCTTGCCAAGTTTCTATGGACAGATCTGCTGCTAGCCTTATGGGTTTTTCCTTGAAAGTTAATGACTTTTGCTTCTTAAAAAATTTTTTTCTCTATCACTATATTTTGCAAATTTAATTACTGTGTGCCTTGGTATTGGCCTGCTTTTGTTGATTTTGAGGTAGTTCTCTGTGCCTCCTGGATCTCAATGTCTGTTTTCTTACCCAGATTAGGGATATTTTCAGCTATGATTTCCTCAAATAAATTTTCTACCCCCTTTTCTCTCTCTTCTTCTTCTGGAACTCTATGATATGAATGTTACTATGTTACTACATTTGATGAAGTCACTGAGTTCCATAAATCTATTCTTATGTTCCATAATTATTTTTTCTCTTTTATTCACCTTCATTAATTTCCATAACTTTGTCTTCTAGGTCCCTAGTTCAGTCCTCTGCTCCTTGTAGACTCTGTTCATTGCATCAAGCCTGTTTCCAATCTCATCTTTTTGCACTTTCTTATCTGATTCTTTTTTTTTAATACTCTATAGTAAGGGTCTCCCTGAAATATTCTATTCTTTGCTGAATCCCTGTGAGTATCATTATGATTGTTGCTTTTAATGGTGATCAGGCATGTCATTTACATCTGTTTCACTGGATCTCTCTCTGTGGCTTTATCTTGTTCTTTCATGTGGGATAAATTATTCCATCTTCCCATTTTGTCTATGTCTCTGCATTCTTCTCTGTGTTAGAAAAGCCATGTATGACTCTAGCTCCTAATAGTAGTGGCCTTATAAAAAGAAGGTCATGTATTGCCCAGGGCCTCATGCTTCAGGGAGCGTCTCTGCTGTGTGCTGTGTGCACTCTGCTACTGTGTTTTGACTGTTCTATTTATCAGGCCATTTGTCTGCAGACCTTCTTGCCTGCTGTGTGCAGTGTTTGTACCTTGGCCAGAGTGTAGCAAGTTTTAACTAAGTGTGCTCTGGTCTGCTTGTGAAATGAGACCTGACACCACCTCTATCAGAACTGAGGCCCTGCGGAACTCTCTGTTTGGGAGTCATTGTGTGGGCAGGACTTTGTGCTAGGCCTTTGTGGGGGGGAGGGCGCACCATGCTGGGCCTGAAGCAAGCTTGACTGAGAGGGGCAGTCCTTTCAGAGCTCAGGGGTGTACAACTTCATACAAGCAATTAGGCAGCCATTGTAGGCTCTGTGCTTCTCCCCACAGATGGCTGTCTGTTTATCCTGAGGGGTGAGGGAGGGAAATGGTGCCAGTCAACTCCTTTGTTCCTGGAGAGGTGTCTGTTCCTCTCAGGGATACACTCCAAAAAGAGTGAATAATCTGCTGTGTACCCCAGCTGTACTTCTGATCTTCTTTCCACACCATCTGTACCTGGGTTATTTGCTTGCCTCCTATTCAGGAGCAGGGCAGTGCCCTGAGGGCTCTATCCCAGCGTAGCCCACCGACCTTTAAAATCTAGCCTTTAAGCCCTTTTAGTTGCAGGGTTTTGTACAGCCCTTTTGTGTTCACCTGTAGTTTCCTCTCTCTCTCTTGCCTTTCTCAGCAATCAGGGCTCCCTCCCCTCCATAGCACGTGTGTTCCCTTTCTCCATGAAACCCCATCTCTGCACTTCCCACCTTCCTTGCTTAGTGTGGCCTCTTCTTTCCCTTTAGTTGTGAAGTTTGTTCTCTCAGTCTTCAGATCGATTTCTTGGGAATTTAGGATGATTTGAAAGTTATCTTGTTGTGTTCCTGTGACTGTGGGAGTCTGGGGTACTCCTAGTCTGCTGCCATCTTTCTCCAAGATTGGCATATATGTTACTGTTTGAGTAATCTGTTCTTTTCAGTATATATCCAGAAATGGAATTGTTGTGGGCTGTATTCTAAGATGTGGAATTGCTGTATTATATTGTAGTTGAGCAATCATTATTTTCCACAGGGCTGTACCATATTTTTTGTTTTGGTTCTATGTGCCCTTTTCTTCTACTTGTTGAAAAAGTTCAGGAAGTTTGGTATTCATTTTTCTTTAAATCTTTTTTAGGTTTGGCTGGTAAAAGACATCTGAATCTGTGCTTTCCTTTGCTTGCAGGTTTTTCTTAACTGATTAATCTCTTTGCTTGTTATAATTCCTTCTAGATTGTTTACTTCTTTTTTCCAGTTTGGTATATTTTGGTCCTTATCCTTTCTATTGAGGATCATTATGATCAAAATTACCTACTCTTCCAACATCTTGCTCTTTCCTCCCTCCTCTCCTATTCTAAATGACAGCTTTGCTGGATAACATATTCTTGGCTGCAGATTTTTCCCCTTCTAAATTACCTAATTTGCTGTTGTAGTAGGATATGTGATTCATCACTTACATGTAACACCCAATGCTCATCATAACAAGTACTCTCCTTAATACCCATCACCAGTTTAGCCCATCCTCCACCCAGGTCCCTCCATCAACCCTCTATGTTCTCTATGGTTAAGAGTCTCTTATGGTTTGCTTCCCCCTATTTTTTTTATCCCTTCCCATAGATTCATCTCTTTTATTTCTTAAACTCCACATCTGATTGCAATCATGTGGTATTTGTCTTTCTGTCTATGTCACTTAACACAAAACACTCTAACTCCATCCAAGTTGTGGCAATGGCAAGATTTCATTCCATTTGATGGCTGAGTAATATTCCAGCGTGTGTGTGTGTGTGTGTGTGTGTATAAATACCTAGTAGTGCAATTGCTAAGTCATAGGGTAGTTCTGTTTTTAACCTTTGGAGAAATGTCCATACTCTTCTCCAGAGTGACTGCACCAGTGTGCATTCCCACCAACAGTATAAGAGGGCTCCCCTTTCTTGACATACTCACCAATGCCTGTTCTTTATTGTGTTATTTGAGCCGTTCTGAAGATGTGAGGTCATATCTTATTGTGGTTTTGTTGTGCATTTCCTTAATAATGAATGATGTGGAGCATCTTTTCATGTGTCTGGTAGTCATCTGGATGTCTTCTTTGGAAAAGCATCTATTCATTTCTTCTGCCAGTTTCTCACTGGATTATTTTTTTTTTGGGTGTTGACTTGTGTAATTTATTTATATATTTTGATAGTAGCCCTTTATCAGATATGTTGTTTGCAAATATCTTCTCTCATTCCATCTGTTGTCTTTTAGGATTTTTTTTTAATTAAAGAAAAAATTTTTATTTAAATTCAATTAACATATAATGTATTATTTGTTTCAGGGATAGAGGTCCGTGATTCATCAGTCTTACATAATACACAGTACTCTTTATAACACATACCCTCCCCAGTGTCACCACCCAGTTTCTCCAGCCCCCACCCATTCTCCTCAGCAACCCCCAGTTTGTTTCCTAAGATTAAGAGTCTCTTATGGTTTGTCCCCCTCTCTGTTTTGTCTTGTTTCGTTTTTTCCTCTCTTCCTCTATGATCCTCTGCCTTGGTTCTTAAATTCCATATATCAGTGATACCATATGATAATTGTCTATCTCTGATTGACTTATTTCACTTAGCGTAATACCGTCTAATTCCATCCTCATCTTTGCAAATGGCAAGATTTCATTTTTTGATAGCTGCATAATATTCCATTGTGTGTGTGTATGTATACACCATGTTTTCTTTATCCATTCATCTGTTGATGGACATCTGGGCTCTTTCCATTTTTTGGCTATTGTGGTCATTGCTGCTATGAACATTGGGATGCAGGTGCCCCTTTGGATCACTACATTTGTATCTTTGGGATAAATACCCAATAGGGCAAGTGCTGGGTCATAGGGTAGCTCTATTTTCAACTTTTTGAGGAACCTTCATACTGTTTTCCCCATGGCTGTACCAGCTTGCATTCCCATCAACGGTGTAGGAGGGTTCCCTTTTCTCCACATCCTTGCCAACATCTGTCATTTCCTGACCTGTTAATTTTAGCCATTCTGACTGGTGTGAGGTGGTATCTCATTGTGGTTTTGATTTGTATTTCCCTGATACCGAGTGATGTTGAACATTTATCCATGTGTGTGTTGGCCATTTGGATGTCTTCTTTGCAGAAATGTCTGTTCATTTCTTCTGTCCATTTCTTGATTGGATAATTTGTTCTTTGGGTGTTGAGTTTGATAAGTTTTTCATAGATTTTGCATACTAGCCCATTGTTTGATAGGTCATTTCAAATATCTTCTCTCATTCTATCGGTTGTCTCGGTTTTGTTGACTGTTTCCTTCACTGTGCAAAAGCTTTTTAGCTTGATGAACTCCAAATAGTTTATTTTTGCCTTTGTTGCCCTTGCCTTTGGAAATGTGTCTAACAAGAAGTTGCTGTGGCCAAGGTGGAAGAGGTTGCTGCTTGGGTTCTCCTCAAAGATTTTGATAGATTCCTGTCTCACATTGAGGTCTTTCATCCATTTTAAATCTATTTTTCTGTATGATCTAAGGAAATGGTCCAGTTTCATTCTTCTGCATGTGTCTGTCCAATTTTTCCAACACAGTTCGTTGAAGAGACTGTCTTTTTTGCATTGGATATTCTTTCCTGCTTTGTCAAAGATTAGTTGACCATAGAGTGGAGGGTACATTTCTGGGGTCTCTGTTCTATTCCATTGATCTGTCTGTTTTTGTGAAGGTACCTTCCTGTCTTGATGATTGCAGCTTTGTAATAGAGCTTGAAGTCCAGAATTGTGATGCCACATGCTTTTTTTTTTTCTTCTTTTTCAACATTCCTCTGGATATTCAGTCTTTTCTTTTTCCATACAAATTTTAGAATTATTTGTTCCAGCTCTGTGAAGAAAAATTGATGGTATTTTGATAGGGATTGCTTTGAATGTATAGATTGCTCTAGGTAGCATAGACATTTTAACAATATTTTTTTCTTCCAATTCATGAGCATAGAATGTTTTTCCATTTCTTTGTGTCTTCCTCAATTTCTTTCATGAGTATTCTCTAGTTTTCTATGTACAGATCCTTTGCCTCTTTGGTCAGGTTTATTCCTAGCTATCCTATGGTGTTTTGTGCAGTTATAAATGGGATCAATTCCTTATTTTCTCTTCTGCTGTCTCACTGCTAGTTTATAGAAATGCAGCTGATTTCTGTGCATTGATTTTATATTCTGCCACTTTGCTGAATTCCTGTATGAGTTCTAGCAATTTTGGGGGGAGTCTTTTGTGTTTTCCTCATAGAGTATCATGTCATCTGTGAAGAGAGAATCCGTGTTTTCTTTGCCAATATGAAAACCTTCTATTTTTTTGTTTTCTGACTGCTGAGACTAGGACTCCTAGTAGTATGTTGGACAGTGGTGATGAGAGTGGACATCCCTGTCATGTTCCTCACCTTAGGGGAAAAGCTCTAAGTTTTTTCCCGTTGAGAATGATATTCATGGGGGGTTTTATGATATTGAGGTATGTACTCTCTATCCCTACACTGTGAAAAGTTTTAATAAAGAAAGGATGCTGTACTTTGTCAGATGTTATTTCTGCATCTGTTGAGAGGATCATAGAGTTCTTATCCTTTTATTAATGTGGTGTATCACATTGATTGATTCGTGAATTTTGAACCACCCTTGCATCCTAGGAATAAATCCCAACTGGTTGTGGTGTATAATCCTTTTAATGTACTATTGGAGCTTATTGATTCATATCTTGTTGAGAATTTTGGCACCCATGGTCAGTAATCCTCCCAATTGGTGGGGTCTTTGGTTTGGGATCAAAGTAATGCTGGCATAATGGAGTTTGGAGGTTTTACCTCCATTTCTATTTTTTTGAAACAGCTTCAAACAGCTTATTGTATTATTATTGTATTATTGTATTATTACCAATTTGTAATTGGTAATAGATATATTTTTTTAATTGTTTGGTAGAATTCCCCCGAGAAGCCATCTGGTTCTGCATTTGGGAGATTTGTGATTCCTGTTTCAGTTTACTTGTTTGTTATGGGTCTGTTCAGGTTTTCTATTTCTTCCTGTTTAGTTTCAGTAATTTGTGTGTTTCTAGGAATGCATCCATTTCTTCCAGATTGCCTCATTTGTTGGCATAATATTCTCTTATAATTGTATTTCTGTGGTGTTGATTGTGATTTCTTCTTTTTCATTTCTGATTTTATTTCTTTAGGTTCTTTCTCTTTTCTTTTTGGTAAGTCTGGCCTAGGAGTTTATCAATCTTATGAATTTGTTCAAAGAAACAATTCCTAGTTTTGTTGATCTGTTCTACTATTCCTTTCATTTCCATGTCATTGATTTCTGCTCTAATTTTTATTAATTTTCTTCTCCTGCTAGATTTAGGCTTTATTTGCTCTTTGTTCTCCAGCTCCTTTAGGTTTAAGTTTAGGTTGTGTATTAAGACATTTCCTTTTTCTTGAGAAAGGCTTGTATTGGTATAAATTCCCTCTTAGAACTGCTTTTGCAGCATCCCAAAGTGTTTGATAAGTTGTGTTTTCATTTTCATTTGTTTCTGTGAATTTTTAAAATTCTTCCTTAATTTCCTTGTTGACCCATTTATTCTGTAGAATTTTAAAGAATGCTCTTTAGCCTTGATGTATTTGAGTTCTTACCAAATTTCCTCTTGTGATTGAGTTCAAGTTTCTAGGCATTGTGGTATGAAAGTATGCAAGAAATGATCCCATTCTTTGTTACCAATTAAGATCTGACTTGTGACCTATATATGATCTATACTGGAGAATGTTCCACCTGCATTCAAGAAGAATGTGTATTCTGTTGGTTTAGGATAGAATGTTCTGTATATATCTGTAAAGTCCATTTGGCCCAGGATGTCATTCAAAGCCCTTGTTTCCTTGTTGATATTCTGCTTCGATTATCTGTCCATTTCAGTGAGTGGGGTGTTGAAGTCCCTACTATTATTGTATTATTACCAATTTGTTTCTTTAATTCATTATTAATTCGTTTATATAATTGGCTGTTCCCATGTTAGGGACATAAATATTTACAATTGTTAGATCGTTGTGTTGGATACAATCGTTCATTATGATACAGTGTTTTTCCTCATTTCATTTTACAGTCTTTGGTTTAAAATCTAATTTGTCTGACATAAGTATTGCAGCCCAGCTTTCCTTTGATGTCCATTAGCATGATAAATGATTCTCCAGGCCCTCACTTTCACTCTGGAGGTTTCTTTGGATTTAAAATGAGTCTCCTGCACACAGCCTATTGAAGGGTCTTGCTTATTATCCTATCTGATTTGATTTGCACATTTAGCCCATTTAGATTAACTATTGAAGGATAGGAATTTAGTACCTTTGTAATTATTTTTAAAATCACTGTTTCTGTATGTTTCTCTGTTTCTTTCTGGTCTGTTTTAGTCTGTGATCTCTCTTTGCTTAAAGGATCCCTTTTACTGTTTCTTGGAGGACTGGGTTAGTGATCACAAATTCTTTTTGTTTCTGCTTGTTCTGGGAGCTATTAGTATTTTAGTTTCTTTTTGTTTCTATTTGTCCTTCTAGTTTGAATGACAGCCTAGCTGCATAAATTATGCTTGCTTGCATATTATTCTCATTTAACACCCTGAATATAGCATACTAGTCATTTCTGGCCTGACAGATCTCTCTGGATAGGTTGGCTGCCAGTCTAATGTTTTACCCTTATAGGTTAAGGACCTCTTGTCCTGATTTACAGGATTTTCTCTTTGTCTCTGAAATTTGCAAGCTTCACTATTATAAGTAGAGGTGTTGACATGTTTTTATTGATTTTGAGGGTAGTTCTCTATATGTCCTGACTTGAATGACTGTTTCCTTCCCCAGATTAGGGAAGTTCTCCACAATAATTTGCTTCCAAATAACTTTTGTCATATTCTCTATATAATCTTCTCCTGGGATCCCAATTTTTCTTTCTTTCTTTATTATGTTAGTTACCATACAGTACATCATTAGTTTTTGATGTAGTGTTCAGTGATTCATTATCTGCGTATAATACCTAGTGCTCATTACAACATGTGCCCGCTGTAATACCCATCACCAGCAACCCCATCATCCCACCACCCTCCCTTTGAAACACTCAGATTGCTTCCCAGAGTCTGGAGTCTCTCATGGCTCTTCTCCCCCTCTGATTCCACCCTTTCAGTTTTCACTTCCTTCCCCTAATGTCCTCCCTGTTATTCCTTATGTTCCACATATGAGTGAAACTATATAATAATTGTGTTTCACTGTTAGACTTGTTTCACTTAGCATAGTCCCCTCCAGTTCCATCTGTGTTGATGCAAATGGTAGGTATTCATCCTTCCTGATGGCTGAGTAATATTCAATTGTATATATGAACCACATCTTTTGTTGAAGGTTGTCTCAGCTGTTGAAGGGTGGCTCAGGTCCTTCCACATTTTGGATATTGTGAGCATTGCTGCTATGAACATGGCAGTGCATGTGCCCCTTTCACTACATCTATATCTTTGGGTTAAATACCTAGTAGTGTAATTGCTGGGTCATAGGGTAGCTGCATTTTAAACTTTTTGAGGAACCTCCACCTCCATAATGTTTTCCAGACTGGCTGTACCAGCTTGCATTCCCACCAACAGTGTAAGAGGGTCCCCTTTTTCCATAACCTCTCCAACATTTGTTGTTTCCTGCCTTGTTAATTTTTGCCATTCTAACTAGTGTAGGGTGGTATCTCAATGTGGTTTTGATATGAATTTCTCTGATGGCATATGATTCTGAACATTTTTTCATGTGTCTGTTAGCCATTTGTATGTCTTCTTCAGAGAAGTGTCTGTTCATGTCTTCTGTCCATTTTTTGACTTATTTGTTTCTTGGGTGTTGAGTTGGATAAGTTCTTTATGGATCTTGAATACTAGCCCTTTATCTGTAATGTCATTTGTAAATATCTTTTACCATGCTGTGGGTCGCCTCTTTGTTTTGTTGACTGTTTCCTTTGTTGTGAAGAAGCTTTTTATCTTGATGAAGTCCCAAAATTTCATTTTTGCTTTTGTTTCCTTTGCCTTTGGAGATGTGTCTTGAAAAAAGATGCTGTAGCTGATGTCAAAGAGGTAGTTGCTCAGGGTGCCTCAGTGGCTCAATTGTTAAGCATCTGCCTTCAGCTCAGGTCATGATCTCAGGGTCCTGAGATCGAGCCCCACGTCAGGCTCACAGCTCAGTGGGAAGCCTGCTTCTCCCTCTACTCCTTCTTGTGTTCCATCTCTTGCTGTGTCTCTCTGTCCAATAAATAAATAAAACCTTAAAAAAAAAAGTGTTTGCTGCTTTTGTTCTCCTCAAGGATTTTGATGGATTCCTATCTCACATTTATCTTTCATCCATTTTTAGCTTAACTTTGTGTGTGGTATAAGAGAATGGTCAAGTTTCATTCTTCTGTATATAGCTGTCCAATTTTCCCAGCACCATTTACTGAAGACACTGTCTTTTTTCTATTGAATATTTTTTCCTGTTTTGTCAAAGAATAGTTGACCATAGAGTTGAGAGTCCATATCTGAGCTCTTTATTCTTTTCCATGAACTATATCTGTTTTTGTGCCAGTACCATGCTGTCTTGGTGATCCCTGCTTTGTAATATAGCATGAAATCAGATAACATGATCCTCCCCAGCTTTGTTCTTCTTTTGCAACATTTGCTTGGTGATTCAGGGTCTTTTCTGCTTGCATATAAATTTTAGGATTGTTTGTTCCAGCGCTTTGAAAAACTCCAATGGTATGTTTATAGTGCTGGCATTGAAGGTATAGACTGCTCTGGACAGCATAGACATTTTCACCATGTTTATTCTTCCAAGCCATGAGCATGGTATGTTTTTCCATCTTTTTGTGTCTTGCTCAATTTCTTTCATAAGTGTTCTGTAGTTTTAGAGTATAGATCCTTTACCTGTTTGGTTAGGTATATTCCTAGGTATCTTACGGTTTTAGTGCTATTGTAAATGGAATTGATTCTCTTATTACATTATTTTTTTCAGCTACATTGTTAGTGTATAGAATAGCAATAAATTTCTGTGCATTGATTTTGTATCATGCCATATTACTGAATGGTTGTATGAGTTTTAGTAATTTGGGGATGGAGTCTTTTGGGTTTTCCACATAAAGTATCATGTCATCTGTGAAGAGAGAGAGTTTGACTTCTTTGCCAATGTGAATGTCTTTTATTTCTTTTTTGTTGCCTGATTGCTGATACTAGGGCTTCTAGTACTATGTTGAACAATAGTGGTGAGAGTGGGCATTCCTGTCGTGTTCCTGACCTTAAGGGAAAAGCTGAGAGCTTTTGAGAATGATATTCACTGTGAGCTTTTCATATATGGATTTTATGAAATTGAGGAATGTTTCATCTATCCCTACACTCTGAAGAGTTAATCAAGAAAGGATGCTGTATTTTGTCAAATGATGTTTGTTTCTTCTCTTTTATTAATATGCTATATCAGGTTGATTGATTTGCAATGTTGAACAACCCTTGCATTCCAGGAATAAATCCCACCTGCCCTTGATGGATAATACTTTTAATGTACTGTTGGATCCTATTGGTTAGGATCATGTTGAATATTTTGGCATCATTGTTCATCAGGGATATTGGTCTGTAATTCTCCTTTTTGATTGAGCCTTTGCTTGGTTTGAGGATCAGGGTAATGCTGGGCATAGAAGGAGTTTGGAAGTTTTCCTTCTGATTGTATTTTTTGAAAGACCTGCAGAAGAACCGGTACGATTTCTTCCTTAAATGTTTCGTAGAATTCCCTGGGAAGCCACTGGCCCTAGACTTTTGTCTTTTGGGAAGTTTTTGATCACTGCTTCAATCTTGTTACTGGTTCTTGATCTCTTCAGGTTGTCTATTTCTTCCTATTTAAGTCTTGGTAGTTTTTAAGTTTCCAGGAAGACATCCATTTCTTCCAGGTTGCCTAATTTGTTGGCATATAGTTGCTGATAATAATTTCCAATAATTCTTTCTCTTTCCATGGTGTCATGATCTCTCCCCCTTCATTCATGATTTTATTAATTTGGGTCCTTCCTCTTTTTTTTTTTTTTTTTTTTTTTTTTGGAAAAGACTGAACAGAGGTTTATTGATCTGAATTCTTTCAAGGAACCAGCTTCTGGTTATGTTGATCTGTTCTGCTGTTTTTCTGGTTTCTATTTCATTGAACACTGCTCTAACCTTTATTATTTCTCTTCTCCTACTTTCTTTAGGTTTTATTTGCTGTTCTTTGTCCAGATACTTTAAGTGTAATGTTCGCTTGTGCATTAGGGATCTTTCTACTTTTTTGTGTGAGGCTTGGATGGCCATGCATTTCCCCCTTAGAACCACCTTTGCAGTATTCCATAGGTTTTGGCCCAGTGTTTCATTTGCATTGTTTCCATGAATTGTTTACATGTTTCTTTAATTTCCTGGTTGACCCATTCATTCTTTAGCAGGGTGCTTTTTAACCTCCAAGTGTTTGAATTCCTTCCAAATTTTTTCTTGTGATTAAGTTCCAGTTTCAAAGCATTGTGGTTTGATATGATGCGGGGATATTCACAGGCTTTTGCTATCAGTTGAGACCTGATTTCTGACCAAGAATGAGGTCTATTCTGGAGAAGGTTCACATGTGCACTTGAGAACAATGAGTATTCTGTTGTTTTAGGGTGGAATATTCTGTATATATCTCTGAGGTCCATCTGGTCCAGTGTGTCATTCAAACCTTTTGAATCTTTGTTGATTTTCTGCTTAGATGATTTGTCCATTGCTGAGAGTGGAGTATTGAGGTCTCCTACAATTAACGTATTCCTATCAATATGACTCTTTATTTTGGTTAACAGTTGGCTTATGTAGATGTCTGCTCCCATATTGGGGGTGTAGATAATTACAATTGTTAGATCTTCTTGGATAGACCCTTTATGAATGATATAGTGTCCTTCTGTGTCTCTAACTACAGTCTTTACCTTAAAATCTAAATTGTCTGATATAAGAATTGCTACCCCAGCTTTCTTTTGAGGTCTACTGGTATGGAAGATGGACCTCCTTGCTCCACGTTGAGTGTGGATGTATCTTTAGGTTCGGAATGAGTCTCTTGTAGACAGCATATGGATGTATCTTGTCCTTTTATCCAATCTGCAACCCTGTACCATTTTATGGGAGCATTTAGGCCATTCACATTTAGAGTTATTATTGAAAGATATGAATTAATTGTCATCAAGTTGCCTGTGAAGACATTGTTTTTATAGATTGTCCCTGTAAATTTCTGTTGTATATCACTCTTGGGGTCTTTCTCCTTTTATAAAACACCCCTTAATATTTCTTGCAGGGCTGGCTTAGTGGTGACATATTCTTTCAGCTTCTGCCATTCTTGTAAGCTCTGTATCTCTCCATCCATTCTACATGACAGCCTTGCTGGGTAAAGTATTCTTGTTTACATGTTCTTCTATTTAGTACCCTGTATATGTCTTGCCAGGCCTTTCTGGCTTGCCATGTCTCTGTGGATAGGTCTGACGTCATTCTGATGTTCCTCCCTCTGTACGTAGGAATCTCTTCCTCTAACTGCCCTTAAGATGGTTTCCTTGGTTCTGAAATTTGCCACTTTTACTATTACATGCCGGGCTGTTGGTTTGTTTTCCTTGATCTTGGGAGGCATCCTCTCTGCCTGTAGGACTCGAATGTTTGTTTCATTCCCCAGATTAGGGAGGTTTTCAGCTACAATTTGCTCAAATATATCTTCTAGTGCTCTCTCTCCAGTCCCTCAGGGATTCCAGTAATTCTGACATTGGAATGTTTCATGGTGTCACTTATTTCCCTAATTCTATTTTCATGGATTTTTAGTTGTTTTTGCCTGGCCTCCTCTTTTCCCTTTTTATCTATTAAATTATCTTCCAGATCACTAATTTGTTCTTCTGCCTTACTTACCCTAGCTGTTAGATTATCTAGATTAGATTGGATCTCACTGATAGCATTTTAAAATTCTGCCAATACACCTTTTGTTTCTGCCCTTAGAGACTCTATGTTGCCATTAATTGATTTCTCCATTCTAGCTATTTTCTTCAAAATTGCTACCATGGGTTCCATCTCCGACATCTTGGTTATATCTCAATCCATTTGTAAATCTGTGGCATAACTCATAATCTCTGAGTCTTCCCTATTTTAAGGATTCCTCTTCCTAGTCATTCTGTTGAGGGATGGTTTAGGGAATGTATAGAGTCCAAATTATTGATCAGAACCCAAGCAAGATGTACCTGTTTTCTAGAGACCTTAGGGTTCCTGGCTTCTTTTTTCTCAGGCTGTCTTCTGGGGGAGGGGCCTGCCATGCTGTTGCTGAGACAACCCTATTTGCGCAGAGTTGCCCTGCCCCCTGTGGCAGGGCATGGGCTCAGTGGAAACCGGTTTTGGGGGCTTTTGTTCTCTGTCAGCTTTCCCTGGCAGCCTTCCGTGTGTCTTCATAGAGTCAGAGCAGAAGAGACCATTTCCAAGCCTCTGCCTCAGAGCTGAGAGATCGCAGTCTGTTCTTCAGTTAGCTCTAGAGGCACACTCTCCGTTTCTCTTCATGCTGGTATAAACATCCTGGGTTGTATGCCCCTCCACATCACTCCCAGTCCTTTCCTCCAGGTTGGGCATGAGGGCAGGTCTCTGCTCTTTGTGCTTCTAAAACGGCTAGCCACCCCCAGTTTGCATGCATGGTCCTGCCATTCTGGTTTCTATAGGGGGGCTGCCCTAAAGTCCTTTACCCACTGCTACCAGTCTGCAAGTCTGTGCCCTGTCCCCAGTGCAGGAGGCTATTGCTCATCAGCGGTGTAGGATCCCCACAGCCAGGCTCCCTCCCCTCTGTTTATCCTCCAATATCTGCCCGTGGAATCACAGCTCCCCTCTTCATACCTCAAAACCAACCGCCTGAGATATTCTTTTTGTAGAACTCCAGATCTATCTTCTTACATATCAGGCTGATTTTGTCGGTGTTCAGAATAGTCTGGTAGATATTCAGCTCAGTTGCGGGGACCGGTTTGAATAGGGTCCCCTACTCTTCCACCATCGTTTCCCTACCTAGAAACCAACCCTGTGCTATTTAATGGGACCATTTAGTCCCTTCACTTGAGATTGACCAATGAAAGATATGATTTGCCATGATACTGCCTGTGAAGCCCCAGTTTCTATAGATTATCTCTGTAAATTTCTGGTCTATATTACTCTTGGCATATAGAATCCCCCTTAAAATTTACTGCAGGGATGGATTGGTGGTCACATATTCTTTCAGTTTCTGCTTGTCCTGGAATTTGCTTGTTTCTCTGTCCATTCAGAATGACAGTTTTGCTGGATAAAATACCGTTTGCTTCATGTTATTCTCATTTAGCACCTGTATATGTCTTGCTAGCCCTTTCTGGCCTGCCAGGTCTCTGTGGATAAGTCTGAGCTATTCTGATGTTCCTCGTTCTATATGTAAGAAATCTCTTCCCCCTACCTGCTCTCAGGATTGTTTCCTTGGCTTTAAGATTTGCACATTTTACTGTTATATGGCAGGACATTGGTCAGTTCTCACTGATCTTGGGAGGCATCTTCTCTGACTCTAGGACACCAATGTTTGCATCATTACCCAGATTAGGAAGTTCTCAGCTATGATTTGCTCAAATATATCTTCTAGTCCTCTCTCTCTCTCAACCCCTTCAGGGATCCTAATAATTCTGACATTGGAACATTCCATGGCATCATTTATCTCTCTACATCTTTTCTCATGGGGTTTCAGGTGTTTATTCCAGAACTCCATAGGTGCCTTCCAGTCTATCATCTCAATTCTACCTCACTAATTAGTTCTTTTGCCTCATTTACCCTGGCTGTCAGTGTATACAGTTTAAACTGCATCTCATTCATAGCATTATTAAGTTCGGCCTGATTAGCTTTCATTTTTTAAAATTTAATTTATTATGTTATGTTAGTCACTGTACAATGCATCATTAGTTTTTGATGTAGTGATCCACGATCCATTGTTTTTGTATAACACCCAGTGCTCCATGAGGTATGTACCCTCCTTAATACCCATCACTGGACTAACACATTCTCCTACCCTGCCCCTCTAAAACCCTGTTTGTTTCAGAGTCCATAGTCTCGCATGGTTCATCTTTCCCTCTGCAAGATGTACTTGTTTTCTAGGGACCTTAGGGTCGCTAGCCTCTTGTTTTCCCAGGCTGTCTTCTGGGGGAAGGGCATTGAAGGTATAGATTGCTCTGGGTAGCATAGACATGTCAACAATGTTTATTCTTCCGATCCAAGAGCATCGAATATTTTTCCACATTTTCCACATTCCATCAATTTCTTTCATGATTGTTCTGTAGTCTCTAGGGTATAGATCCTTTACCTCTTTGTTTTGGCTTATTTGTAGGTATCTTACGGATTTTAGTGCTATTGTAAATGGAATAGATTGCTTAATTACTCTTTATTCTGTTACATTGTTAGTGTGTGGAAAAGCAACTGATTTCTGTGCATTGATTTTATATCCTACCACGTGGCTGACTTTCTTTATGAATCTAGTAATTTGAGGGTGGAGTCTTCTGGGTTTTCCACTTAAAGTATCATGTCATCTGCGAAAAGAGAGAGTTTGACTTCTTCTTTGCCAATTTGAATACCTTTTGTTTATTTATTTTTTTGTCTTCTTGCTGTTGTTAGGACTTCTAGTACTATGTTGAACAATTGTGGCAAGAGTGGGCATACTTGTCGTGTTCCTGATCTCAAGGGAAAGGCTGTGAGCCTTTCCCCACTGAGGATGATATTCGCTGTGGGGTTCTCATAGACGGATTTTATGAACTTGAGGAATGTTCCCTCTATCCGTATACTCTGAAGAGTTTTAATCAGGAAAGGATGCTGTATTTTATCAAATGCTTTTTTCTGCATCAATTGAGAGGACCATATGGTTCTTCTCTGTTCTCTTACTAATGTGTTCTGTCACATTGACTGATTTGCAAATGTTGAACCACACTTGCATCCCAGGGATAAATCCCACTTAGTCGTGATGGATGATCCTTTTAATGTATTGTTCAATCCTACTAGCTAGGATTTTGTTGAGGATTTTGGAATCCATATGCATCAGGGATATCGGTCTGAAATTCTCCTTTTTGTTGGGGACTTTGCCTGGTTTGGGGATTAAGGCAGTTTTGGCCTCATAGAATGTGTCCAGAAACTTTCCTTCTGTTTCTATTTTTGAAACAGCTTCAAGAGAATAGGTATTATTTCTTCTTTGAATGTTTGGTAGAATTCCCCAGGGAAACCATCAAGACCTGGACTCTTGTATTTTGCGAGGTTTGGGGAATTTATAGGTTTCCAGGAAGGCATCCATTTCATCCAGGTTGCTCAGCTCTTTGGCATATAGTTGTTGATAATAATTTCTAATAGTTGTTTCTATTTCCTTGGTGGTAGTCATGATCTCTCCCCTTTCATTCATAATTTTATTAATTTGAGTCCTTTCTCTTTTCTTTTGGATAAGTATGGCCAGTGGTTTATTGATCTTATTAATTCCTTCAAAGAACCAGTTTCTAGTTTCATTCATCTGATCTACTTTTTTTCTGGTTTCAATTTCATTGATCTCTGTTGTAATCTTAGTTTTATTTCTCTTGTAATTCATGGTTTAGGCATTGTTTGTTGCTTTTTATCCAGTCCTTTAGGGTGTAGAGTTAGATGGTGAATTAGAGATTTTTCTATTTTTTTGAATGAGGCTTGGATGGCTATATATTTTCCCCTTAGATCCGCCTTTACAGTATCTCATAGGTTTTGGACCAATGTGTTTTCATTCTCATAGGTTTCAATGAAATGTTTAAGTTCTTCTTTGATTTCCTGGTTGACCCAAACATTCTTGAGCAGAGTGGTCTTTAGCTTCCATGTGTTTGAATTTCTTCCAAATTTTTTCTTATGATTGAGTTCCAGTTTCAAAGCATTATGGTCTCAGAATATCCAGGGAATAATCTCGGTCTTTTGGTACTGGTTGAGACCTGATTTATTACCCAGTTTATTGGTCTATTCTGGAGAAAGTTCCATGTACACTTGAGAAGAATGAGTATTCTGTTGTTTCAGGGTGGATGTTCTGTATATATCTATGAAGTCCATCTGGTCCAGTGTGTCATTTAAACCTCTTGTTTCTTTGTTGATTTTCTGCTTAGATGATTTGTCCATTGCTGAGAGTGGAGTATCGAGGTCTCCTATAATTAATGTATTGTTGTCAATATGACTCTTTATTTTGGTTAACAGTTGGCTTATGTAGATTGATGCTCTCATATTGGGGGCATAGATAATTATAATTGTTAGATCTTCTTGTTGGATAGACCCTTTAAGAATGATATAGTGTCCAGGTGCCTGGGTGGCTCAGTCGTTAAGCATCTGCCTTTGGCTCAGGTCATGATCCCAGGGTCCTGGGATCGAGTCCCAAATCGGGCTCCCTGCTCGGCGGGAGGCCTTCTTCTCCCTCTCCCACTTCCCCTGCTTGTGTTCCTGCTCTCGCTATCTCTCTTTCTGTCAAATAAGTAAATAAAATCTTTTAATAATAAAAAAGAAGAATGATATAGTGTCCTTCTCAGTCTCTAACTACAGTCTTTAGTTTAAAATCTGAGTTTTCTGATATAAGAATTGCTACCTCAGGTTTCTTTTGAGGTCCGCCTGCCTGGAAGATGGATCTCCTTGCTTCACTTTTAGTCTGGATGTATCTTTAGGTTCAAAATGAGTCTCTTGTAGACAGTATATGGATGGGTCCTCTCTTTTTATCCAATCTGCAACCCTATGCCATTTTATGGGTGCATTATAAGCGTGATTATTGAAAGATATGTATTAATTGTCATCAAGTTGCCTGTGAAGACTTTTTTTATAGATTGTCCCTGTAAATTTCTGTTGTATATCACTCTTGGGGTCTTTCTCCTTTTATAGAACCCTCCTTAATATTTCTTGCAGGGCTGCCTTAGTGGTGACATATTCTTTCAGCTTCTGCCGTTCTTGTAAGCTCTGCATCTCTCCATCCATTCTACATGACAGCCTTGCTGGATCAAGTATTCTTGGCTGCATGTTCTTCTTGTTTAGTATCCTGAATATGTCTTGCCAGGTCTTTCTGGCTTGCCATGTCTCTGTGGATAGGTCTGACGTTATTCTAATGTTCCTCCCTCTGTACGTAAGGAATCTCTTCCCCCTAACTGCCCTTAAGATGATTTCCTTGGTTCTAAAATTTGCGACTTTTACTATTACATGCTGGGGTGTTGACCTGTTTTCCTTGATCTTGGGAGGGGTCCTATCTGCCTCTAGGACATGAGTGTTTGTTTCATTCTGCAGATTGGGGAAGTTCTCAGCTATGATTTGCTCAAATATATCTTCTTGTCCTCTCTCTCTTCACCCCCTCTGGGATTCCAATAATTCTGATGTTGGAATGTTTCCTTGTGTTGATTATTTCTCTGATTCTATTTTCATGGATTCTAAGTTGTTTTTCACTGGCCTCCTCTTTCCCTTTTTATCTATTAATTCCTCTATTAATATCTATTTATTTGTCTTCTAGGTCTTCTAGGTCACTGATTTGTTCTTCCTTCTTGCTTACTGCCTAGCTGTTAGATTATCTAGATTAGAATGGATCTTATTGATAGCATTTTTAATTTCTGCCAATTCAACCTTCATATCTGCCCTTAGAGACTCTATGATGTCATTACTTGATTTCTCCATTCTAGCTATTGTCTTCACACTTGTGGGCCTGAATTCCATCTCTTACATCTTGGTTATATCTGTATCCATTCATAAATCTGTGGCATAAGGCAATCTCTGAGTCTTTCCTATTTTAGGAGTTCCTCCTCCTAGTCATTCTATTGAGGGGTGTTGGAGGGAATTCACAGATCCCATGTTATTGACTACAATGCAAGCAAAATGCAGCTTTTTATAGGGACCTTGTGGTTGTTGGCCTCTTGTTCTCCCAGCCTGTTTTTTGGGGTGGGGCCTGCCGTGCTGTTTTTCAGGCAACCCTGTTTGGGCAGAGTTGCCCTGCTCCCTCTGTGGTGGGGGATGCGCTCAGTGAAAACCGGTATTTGGGGGTTTTTGTTCTCTGGTGGCTTTCGCTGGTGGCTTTCTTCGTCTGTTCCAAAGTCAGAGCAGAAGAGACCATTTCCAGCCCTCTGCCTCAGAGCAAAGAGATAGCAGTCTGTTCATCAGTGAGCTCTCCAGGCCACACTTAATCCATTTCTGTCTGTGCTGCTATAAACTGCAACGTCCTGGGTTGTGTGCTCCTCAGCAGTGTTCCCAGTCTTTGCCTCCATGTCAGGGTACATTGCTGTCCTTTGTGCTTCTAAAACCGCCAGCTGGCCCCAGTTCACAGACATGACCTGCAGCTTGGCGGCCCTAAAGTCCTTTCCCTGCCACTCCTGTCTTTGAATCTGTGCCCTGTCCCCAGCACGGGAGGCTATCACTCACCAGTGTTGTAGGATCCTGAGGGCTCCATTCCCCTTCCGTTTACCCTTTGATATCTGCCCTCGGAATCATGGCTCCCTGCTTCATACCTTGAAATCAACCGCCTGTGATACTCTGTTTGTAGAGGTCCAGATCTATCTTTTACATCTCAGTCTGATTTCCTGGGTGCTCAGAGTGGTCTGGTAGATATCCAGGTCAATTCTGGGGACCAGTTGGAATAGGGTCCCCTACTTCTCCACCAATTTTTCGCGCCTCAGGTGATTAGCTCTCATTTCTGCCTTTTAAGATTCTATATTGTCACTAATATTTTTCTCAAACCTAGATATTGACTATATAATTGCTACTCTGAAGTCTATCTCTGACATCTTGCTTATATCCATATCCATTCAAAATGTGGCAATGGCCATAGTCTCTGGTTTTCTTCTTTGTTGGGTTTCCTCCTCTTAGTCATTCTTTTTAGTGGTGGTTGAGAGAATGTATAGAGTCCAAAGTCTTAACCATGATGCAAGCAAGGTGTACCTATTTTATGTGAACCCTAGGGTTGTCGTCCTCTTGTTTTTCCAGGCTGTCTTCTGGGGATGGGGCCTGTTGGACTGTTATTCAGGAACCCTGCTTGGGCAGAGTTGCTCTGCCCCTCTCGTGGTGGGGATGGTTTCAATGGAAACTGCCTGCTTTCTGCATCTCTTTGGTACCTTCAAGAATCAGAGTAGAAATGACCACACCCAAATATCTGACCCAGAGATGTCAAATCATAGTCTGCTTTTCACTGAGCACTTCAGGACACAGTCTCCTTTTCTGTGTTGCTAAAAGCAGCCGCCTCCCAAAGTGGTGCACGCCCATAGCAGTAATCCCAGAGGTTGATCTTAGGACCGGTTCGTGTCTGTGCCCTTTGGGCTTCTAAAACCAGGACCCATCCCCAGATTGTACAGGCACCCCTGAAGCTCCTGGATCCTGTCTGGGGGCTGCACTAAAGTCCTTCCCACACCACTAGTGGTCTGGGAGTCTTTGCCTGGTCCTCAGTGTGGGATGCTTGTGCTCTGGTGTTATATCATCTTCCTGGTGTCGGATTATGGTGGCTCCCTCCCCCCTTTTGTTTAGCTTCCAGTATTTCCCCACAGATTCACAGATTCATTAAGCCCTTTATCATCATTATTCTGAACTCTAGTTCCAGTATGTCACTTAGGTCCACACTGATTAGGTCCTTGGGAGTGAGTACTGCCTCTTGTTCTCTTTTTTGAGGTGAGTTTTTCCATCTTGTCATTGAGAGCAAAATACTAAAATAGCAACAAGACCCCAGAGAAATATACACTAAACAAATTAGAGGAGACCTGAATCCTGAGAAAAAAATAAATAAAATTTAAAAAAGAAAGAGAATATTATCAGCAGGTGAACAGAACAGAGCAATACACTGGATCCTGTGTGTAATTTGGTCTGTTTGTTAGAAAACTATATCTCAAAATTGTAAATAAAGAAAAACTTACAAATGTACAAAAGTAAAATTAAATATAATGAATGCGTAGAATGCAACTCTGCAAATGAAAAAGAAAACAAAAAAAGAAAAAATTAAAAATATAAATAGGTGAACAGAAGAGAGCAATACAGTAGATCCTGAGTGTATTTTGGCTGGTTTGTTAGAAGAAACTACATCCCAAAATCGTAAAGAAAGGAAAACTCTATACAGAAATAAAATTTGAAGGGTAGAATCTAAGTGTAATGATGAAAATTTAAAATGGCTTTGATAAACAAATAATAAAAAAAAGAGAATATGGGGGGGAAAGAGAGAATATAATCAGACAGTTGACGAGAACAGAGCTGTACACTAGATTCTTGGTGTATTTTGGTCTTTTTTTTTAGAAGACCCTTCTTTCCAACATTGTAAAGAAAAAAAAAAAAAACCCTATACATATGATGTATAAGGTTGAAAGGATAGAATGTAAGGATGAAAGGATAGAATGTAACTGTAAAAATGAAAATAAAAGAAGATTAAAAAAAGATTTGAAAGTAAAAAACTGGTTGAAAAAGGAAAGAGAAAAAAATTAAAATTGAAATCCTAAAGTATTGTGGGGAAAAAGCCATGAATTCTGTATAATATTTCCCCCTAACACTGGAGTTTTGCAGTTCTGTGTGATAAGCAGAATTGGTCTTAGGGGATGTTCTTGTTGATCTTCTGGGTGGGGGGGGGGGGGGGGGCTATTGCACTGATTCTCAATGTCTTTGCCCAAGGCAGAATTGCACTGCCCTTGCCCAGAGGCCAGACTAAGTAAGCGACTCTAGATTGCTTTATGTGGCTTTTGTTCTCCAATGGCTTTCCATGCTGCTTTAGAGGATGAGAATGAAAAGTGGCAGCCTTCCAATCTGCAGCCTTGAGCCTAAAGCTTGGGCCCCACTCCTCAGTGAGCCCTCAGAGAAAAGCAGTCAGTCACTCCTGTCTCCCTGGTCTCTGTCCACACTCCGTGCTAACCCAGCCTGTGACCAAGGGTTTCTGTCTCAGGCAGGAGACCCTGTTTCGAGTCTCCAAACCCTGTAGATTCCCATGTTGCCCCTCCCAAGGGAAGAAGGGGAGATCTTGCTGTGGTTCTGCTGCTTTTGGGGCCCCTGCTCAGAGATCGGTCACCTGACTATGCTGTGGTTTGAGGTATATGGCAACCCAGAGCTGAGAGCCCACTCCTGGGCTCACTGATTGCACCCAGCTTCCCTGCTCCAATGCCTGGGAGCTCTGCCACACTAAGGCACCCCCGGTCTTCCTGTGACCACACTGTCCCACCTGGGATTCTGTCCTGCTTTGCCACCTGAGTACCTTCAGGCAGGGATGCCCTCACTGGAGCGGACTTGTAAAAGTTCTGAATTTTTGATCCGCCACTCTGTCACTTTCCAGTAGCTGTCTTATGGAGGCTCCCTCACTCCGCGGTCAGTCTTCTCATATAGTGCCTTGGATTCACTTCTTTGCATATCCTGCCTTGCAGAAAGTGGTCAATTTTCTCTTTGTAGAGTTGCAGCAATTCTTTTTTTTAGATCTCTGACTGATTTCCCAGGTTGTTCTGAATGATTTGATAGATACCTAGCTGAATTCCTGGGACCAGAGGAAACTAAGCTCTTCTACTCCTCTGCCATCTTGAACATCCCTTTGCTTTGGTATTTCTTATAGGGCAGATCTACTAGCAGAGAACCATCTCAGTGTTTGCTTATCTCATAATTTCTTAATTTTACTTCACTGTGAAAGAATGTTTTTTTCTGGATAAAGAATATTTGGTGATAGTTTCTTCATCCAGCACTCAAAATATGTTATACTGTTGCCTTTTGACTTTTCATCACTCTTAATGTCTTTATTATTGTGAATATCGTACATGATGAGCTGCTTCTCTCTTACTGCTTTTAAGACCACTTAAACTGTTGAATGGGAGATGATATGTTGCTGTCTTATCATATCTCAGAGCTTCTTTCTTCATTAAGTATTACTCTGATTTTTGTAGGTTTGTGATTGATTATATTCCAGCATTCTGAAAATTTGATACTGACAAGTTCTGGTAGCTTAATCATTTTGTTAATGAAGTAAGCCCTTTTGGAGTAAGTCTTTTCACTTTCCTCTTTTTAAGATACTTTTCATCTATTTATTCCTATGAGTCTAAAATGCTCTTTTTTTGATTTATTGTTTAGACATTATAGACTTGCATTTGATATGTTTATAGGTAATTCTCCACTCAGATACTCACTTAGTTTTCATTTATTTCTGTTGGCTTCATTTGCAGAGTATCTTGTCTTTATCTAGCAATACCGTTTTCTTTACATGTTTTCTGCATATTTGCTATTCTGAGATTCTCTTGTAAATGAAGTTAAATTTTCTATTAAATTTATGGTGTTTTACTTGCTATGTAATAATAATAATTAAGGTAATTGTGTTTTTCAGAAATTTGGTAACAGCATAGTCATTAATCCTGTAAAAGATAAGACAATGGTGCAAGAGCTTCTGGATTTTAAAGATAAGATTGATTTTATTATTGAAACATCTTTTCTGAAGAATGAAAAGTTTATTTTTGCCATGAAAGATGCTTTTGAAACATTTATAAATAAAAGACCTAACAAGCCAGCTGAACTCCTAGGTAGGGTTTTCAATTTTATGAAATATGTATTTTATTTTTTATTTTGTTTCATTTAAGTTATGTGATAAGAGTTCAATTTGACCCCCTAATTTATCAGAGTATCGCATGCTTGATTATCAGTGATTGTAATAAACTATTTCTCTCGAGTTTGGTCTTCACGAGACATTGTTCCTTTGTTTAATAATAACGTAGCAGCTTGGAAACTTCTGTTCCTTTAGCTTGTTATAAATTTAGTTGTTTTTTTAATCAGTAGATGAAAATAAAAAATTATAGCTAGGCCCACTTCTTTTTCTTGTTCTTATTTTTTAAAATAAGTGAAAGCTTTCCTTACTCCACAAAATCAAATGAATTTATATTTTAAGGTATTTCTTTTTATTGACATACTTTCTGAAAGTTGAAACAAAATATCAAATTGATATTCTTTTGTTCTTTAAAATGAATATAATCAACACTTAATCTTTAAGATTTTGGGATTGAAATAATCTCAGTTTTATATAATATCTTATGATTTGGGGGGATTTTTAAAAAGATTGGGGGCAAGGCATTGAGGAAATTACTGTATTGTAACATTTGGACATTGAGATTATAGAAATATTAAAAACACTTAAAGTAAAATTTATCTTTTATTTTCCTTCCATTTCCCTATCCATCAACTCATTTATTCATTTTCTGTTTTATGAAAGTTGATGCATCTGGCTCAGGAGGAAAGTATTTATTTGAAGAAATGGTTTTTGTTCATAGTGTATATTTGAAAATATGGCATTACTTAGAAAATTATTTTTTACATTTTAGCAAAGTATGTGGATTCAAAACTTCGTGCAGGTAACAAAGAAGCTACAGATGAAGAACTTGAAGAATTACTAGATAAAGTGATAGTTTTATTTAGGTTCATTAATGGTGAGTAGTTTGGTTTAAAATGTCTATTT
>NW_023270971.1:0-56608 GCF_011800145.1 Mirounga leonina
GAAGCTACAGTCTCTGTATCTACTCCCTTTGGGACTTTCCTAATCCATTTTTTTTTCCCCATCTGAAATGCTGTCTCTGGCCCCACCTCATTTTCATCTGTCAAAATCCCTGGATCAGCTAAGTGTCACTTTCCTGCAGTTTCCTCCAGTCCCCTGAACTAAGTTCCCTGAACTTGGTTCTCTCAGTTTCCTTCTCTCCTGAATTTCTAGAGTGCTTTGTTTATGTTCTTGTCATCTGAATTATCATGTTGTACCTTGTATTTTAGTCCTATTCATACATCTTACTCTTGTCATGATGTCTTGCAAAGTATAAAATATCAAAATTTTTTTTTAATTGAAATAAAATTTTGTTGGATTGAAATGAGAAATATGCAGTACCAATACTATGTTTAAGTGAATTATTCAAACATAGCATTTCACACTGATCAGCATAATTACATGATGACTTGTCCTCCCTTGGCTCAGGTTATTGGAATCTAGCTTAATGACAGATAATGCAAATATGTGTTTATTTCTAAAACTGAATCTTATGAAATATTCAGTATTCATTTTAGAAAAATCTCCTTATCACAATGATACAAGTAAATGACAGAGAAATTTATTATTAAGATATGTAAAGAGATACATGAACTAAATGTATATACCTATCTTGGATTAGTCATTCCATTATTCTTGGAAAGATGTTTCTTTGCACTCTCTATGCCAAGTCACCGTCTCCTTCTCTCAGAGATTTCCATCCCAGCCTCATTTCTTGGTTCATATTTTTGTTGCCTAAGAGTGGACTTGGCTCATGACCATCACTTTGGCTCTTTCCTCCTTTCTGTCTATATAATTTCCCCCTTGGAGGACTCATATTCTCCCATGAATAGTTTCAGTTTTCAAATCTATGCAAAAACTCTAAGTTGTTTCCTTAGCCCTGGCATCCCTTCTGAATTCTAGAATAGTATAGTTCCAACTGTCTTCCATCATACAAATATGAAACAGAAATACGTACAAAAGTTTGGAGAGCCAGATGTTCAGGACTGACAAAGACAGAAGTTTATTCAATTCAGTATACTCACTTCTAATAGTAAAACTTTGAGCAAAGTGTTTCACTATAAATAAACATTAAGACTGTTTCTTTATGAAACTGGCATAGTTTCTGTTCTGAATTACTACTAATACAAATGAGTCTGACATGGCAGAGAACTTGCTATTGTTACATGCAAGGAGTATCTTCTTGCAAAGCCATTAAATCTAACATAGAAGATAATACATTTTTTAAAGCTGGTTTATAACTTACAATCCATATAAGAAAGATGTTTATGTCAAGTAAGTGTTAAAAATTCTTTAGTTAAAATCTACATTTTATTTTTTTTAAAGGTTTTATTTATTTATTTATTTGACAGAGAGAGACACAGTGAGAGAGGGAACACAAGCAGGGGGAGTGGGAGAGGGAGAAGCAGGCTTCCCGTGGAGCAGGGAGCCCGATGCGGGGCTCGATCCCAGGACCCTGGGATCATGACCTGAGCCGAAGGCAGACACTTAACGACTGAGCCACCCAGGCGCCCCTAAAATCTACATTTTAAAATGCTATTTCTCCTGATTTCAAAAATGTCATGAGGAAATGGGAGGGAGAAAGAAATAGAGAAAGAATGTTGTGGAATAGAAATTATTCAATACTGTATCTATCTTTAAATTAGTTTGACTACTGGAATGCACTTGACCAGTCATAAAACATCATAGAACTGTGTGGACCGCTCAAGCTTGCGCCTCAAACTAAATTTGAGCATCCTACCAAGACACATATCTACTGTGCACAAGGGCTGCCTTAATTATTGGTATGATTGTGCAGAAAGTGCTAGACATTATTTTACTATACTCCTCTACAAAATGTTGCGTTTCTCAAATAATGTTATTTTTAACATCATGATAATGAACTTCAAAAGCTAGAAATGACAGTAAAATCTTCCTCAAGCCTCAGTGAGCCTGACTAGTCATAATGTGTTATCAGAAGACATTTCTCAACATTAAATGTATTGCTAGTATTCATCTGCAAACTGTAAGTAAATGTATTACCAACACAATTTGGATCAAAAGAACTGAGTTCCATCAAATAATTAAAAAACTGGTTAAGAACTTAATTCAAAATAACAAACTAGAGTAAGTAAATTTATTTTGTCTGAAAGTAACTACTTTTGATCTATGTATTTGGAACAGAAAGTTGCCATATTAAACAACTCAGAAATGCAAATGGTTTCATAAAAAATAAAGACAAATACTATGTAAAAGATCAGATTTTTTTAATTGGAAAGGCTTGTAGCTTCTCTATGTTCTCTAAGTCTCTGGTTATTAAAAGATTGTTTTGATTATCTTTTAAATAAACCTTTATTTTAGGATAGTTTTAAATTTACAGAAAATTACAAAGATAGTGAGTTCCCACATCACAACCCAGTTTCCCTTATTTTTACATCTTACCTTCATCATTAGTAATGAACTAATATTAATAGAATATTATCAACTAAAGTCTATACTTTTTTTTTAATTGCCCCTATTTTTACCCAATGTCCTTTTTCTATTCCAGTATCCTATCCAGGATACTGATTATACACTTTAGTTGTCATGTCTCAGTTCCTACTGGTTGTGACAGTTTCTCAGACTATTCTTAATATTGATGACCTTGACATTTTTAAAGACTATGGGTCAGGTATTTTGTAAAATATTTTCAAAACTGGGATTTGTCTGATGTTTTTCTCATGACTAGACTGGGGTTATGGGTTTCTCAACTGTAAAGTTACTCCTATTTTCACTTTCTTTAAAAGAAGTCACTATTGGCCTGCTTGCCCAACTAAGGAATGGGGAGTTACAGTACACCTCCTTGAGGGTTGAGTATCTACATAATTTATTTGGAATTTTTTGACATGAGAGATTTGTCTCTTCTCCATTTATTGATTGATTCAGTTGTTTATTTACATCAGTATGGATTCATGGATACTTACTGGGTTAAAATTCAATACTCCTTTTTATTTAGTTACTTAATTTGTTCCATCTTTGGCCATTGGGAAGTCTTTAGGTTATCTTTTTAAATTCCACCCAAGCATCCCTAGTCATTAGTGGCTTTTTCAAGTAGC
Organism: Mirounga leonina; assembly: GCF_011800145.1. Taxonomy (NCBI): domain Eukaryota; kingdom Metazoa; phylum Chordata; class Mammalia; order Carnivora; family Phocidae; genus Mirounga; species Mirounga leonina. Next base: position 3,111 of record NW_023270971.1, read on the forward strand.
ACAATTCTTTGCTTATATCAGCATCACAAACGGAGGGTTAGAGGTGATAGAGAAATGTGTGTGTCTTCAAATAAAGTTTTCTATAGCTACAATCAACTGATAAGACATTCTAAAATAGACCCTTAAGCAACCATCACAAACTTGACCTCATGCTCTCTACCACAAGAAAGGCACAGCAGAATCATTCTAGTACTAAGTTTTATTTCATTACTCACAATTTCAAGTCTGAATACATATATTCCTCCAAATTATTTCCCACTATTTATTTTCACATTTTAAGTGATTTTTAATGTTAAGGCAAAATACTTTTTCTCCTTAATGAAAAAGCAAAGACATAAATGAAAATCTTTTAGGCATTGTACTAAGCTTTCCATTAGATAGTTATGCTTTATATTTTAAAACTAAAATGCTAATTTTAGTTTGTACATATACACAAATTTATCTTAAACCAAGCTGCTTGTTATGAATTATGTAAACTAACTCTTTGGGTTAAATACTCAAAAATTTTTTAATATCTCCAATTAGAATTTAATCAATTTTAAAACTATTTTATGAGTACTTAGAGATCTATATATTTTAAGTGCCACAGAACTCTCTAAGTGGCAATTATTAACTGTTTAACAAAAGGATAATGAATAAAAAGAGGGAAACATGCATTTCACAAAAAAAAATATTTCTTCATTAAATATCTTCTACCTACATAATTTATCATTTTTGTTCATAATTTTATGTTACGCTTACCTTATAAACTCTAACAAAGTTTTGTAGTAATGAAATAGAAAATATATATTGTCACTAAAAGCAGGATTAATCGTAATGCATTTTTATTAGCTATAACTTTACTTTTGTGTCCTCTTCCATCTCCTAGAATCAATTTAACATTATTTTAACTATATTTTTAGTCATAAATCAGGAAATGATGTTACAAATTGACAAGATTTTTTAATTATCATGAAAACTGAATATTTTGTTAATATATTTTGAGTACAGGGGCACCTGGGTGGCTCAGTCAGTGTCTGCCTTTGGCTCAGGTCATGATCTCAAGGTCCTGGGATCAATGCCTGAGTCAGGCTCCCTGCTCAGTGAAGAGTCTGCTTCTCCCTCACCCTCTGCCCCCCCCCCCCGCCACAGCCCCCAAATGCTCTCTCTCTCTCTCTCAAATAAAATATTTAAAAATATATATTTTTTGAGTACAATTAAAAATAATTCTGGGACTTAAAATAAGAAAGTACAGAATGAATGCATTTTCAATAAGAGATGCGTGGATACAAAAGCACCTACTATATGTTGAATGTAGGTGTCACAAAACTTCAGAATTCCCAAACAATTATTGCTACTTGAAAAATATAAATAAGTAACAATATAATTTCCTGGAAATTTTGATTTGGTAACTTTTCTGAAACTATTACTCTTACTACTACTCTGAATTTCATCTTGGGAGAGACATACTGCCCATACTTCCAATAATTTGCAGCACCCCTCTAATACCAAGTCTGATACTAACTTTGCTCCAGATTTAGATGCAGAATGAAATCAACTTTTGTCCCGTAAGATATCTTAGGCCAGCCAAGTCCTCTCTCTCACTTTATTTGTTAGTCATATTATGTCTATTACCCATTCATTCAAACCTTTCATGGCTGTTCTTTTCCCACATACACTAGATCTCATGGTGGATCATCTAGAGCACTCATCCTCTGGTCCACTGAGTCACTGGTGACCCTTCATTCTAACACATCCCCCAGCCAAACCCAAATGTGGGTAGAGGCTGCAATCTGAATGTTCTCTGTATACATAGAGATGTTGAACTGTTAGAGGAAAATTGCATAACCATGCCAAGGATGGACTACATACTTATGTTCTTCATCCTCAGCCCTGTTTGTTATACTTGACTGTACCTTTTGACCTTTCCCTGGATCATCCCAAATCATTAAATCAGCTTTACCTTCAGGAAGAGACAAATAAACCTAATATGATTTAAGGGTCATCTCTGGACATCTCCCATCACCCACCTACATTAAATAATTTGCTCACTTCTTTCCATTGTGAAATTTCTTTTCTACCATTAGCTATAAAAACATAAGTAAAAAAAAAAAAAAGATGCATATACTTAAATCTAAATACCATTAATAATGGTTAGTCCCAGATACTTTTTTGTCTTAATGGGAAAGACGTTTAGGAGTGAAAAAAGAAAAATGCTGTAGGAAAAGGCTGGGGAGCAGACCACAGATTATTCATACTTTGCAACTTTGCCTACACTCAGCCCAGTTAGTCACTAACTGGATCAAGACAAATAGGGAGCTCTCCGCTGCAGTTTTGTGTATGCTTTCCTGCTTTACATGATTTACAAAGTATGCATATGCACATATGTGTATGTGTGAGTATTTTAACATGGCTGGACTTTATACACATGAGCTTTATTTCCAGATTTCTTTCTTGAAGTATCACTTTATTTCAAATGTTTACATACTTATCACTTAGCTTTTCTAGTATGATCTCCTTTGTCATCATAAGTCTAAGTTATATTGTCTACGAGATCTTCAGGAAAACTTAAAGATTTTTAATATGCATCTTATCATTACATAAAGAGAAATCTGAGTATAGCTTGCTCCAGAAACACACATACACAGAAGCAAATCTATATAGACCTACATAAGTTTTATTTATCAATCAGATACATCGTATCACATACATTAGAAGCAATTTAAAATAAAATAAAATATTATAATTGCACTGTATTTTGATTTGTATTACTCTACAGGGAAATCAGAAGAAACATTTTACCATGCTTAATGTAAGCTATGTATGGAGCAAATCATTTAGGTCACTCAGTTAAATAGTGGGGGGGGGGGGGAACAAAACTAAAAGAGGTAAAAGATATATATACTCTCAAAAAAATTTGAGAAAACAGAGGGAAGAATAGAATGGCTAAAATAACCAGAAAATGTATGCAGTTTCAAGATAATGGGATAGAAATTATAAATAAATTCCAAGAGAATGCAAAGTAAAGGTATGGACATTTATGCATTGAAAAATTTGTGGAAATTTTGTCTACATTTTCAGTGCTCTATCCTGGGTCTAGCTTAGGGGCTGACACATACTATGTTATTAGTAAATCAGTATTGAATTGAATTGCATAGCTGTGAAGTTTCAGAGAATTTCTCAGAGCCCTGCCTCTTGAATTCCATTCCAAACTGTCTGGCTGTTTTATTATCTCTAGTTTAACTCTATAACCCAACACTGTTTCTCTGCCTAACTCCAAAGTATAGATAACTAAAGTTGTCTATTTAGCTTTTACTTTTGGTTTTGTACTTAGACATATCAAATAGTTGAAAAAACATACAAAAGTAGAGACACATGGAAGACAATTGAATCTGTTTAAAAAACAAGCAAAATATAGTAGGAACAATATGGTGTTGGGTTTGGAAGACAGAAGTAGAATCACACTAGAAGCCAATGGATGAATTATAAAAGAAAAGTTAGAGAGGAAATGGACCTGAACCTTGGTAGTGATGATGAAGAGGTAACAGATTTAGGAGGCAGAATAAGTAAGGCATGGTGAGTCTGGTGTGTTTGTGTGTGTGTGTGTGTGTGTGTACATGCCATGTGCAAACCTATGCACCACAGGTTGAATGCCAGGGAAGAACAAGTAGGAGCCTAAAATAATAATGAGATTTAGTGTGAAGTACCATCATAAATCACTCAATCCTTGAGGAAACACAAACTGGAAAGCAGATTTGGCCATCAGGTCAAAGATGACATACTATATCAAAGGGGTAGTTGGATATGTGGTCTGATGCTAAGGAATATGGCCTGGGCTAGAATAGGCAGCAACAGTTAAAGGCATGGAAATGGAGGGCACTTCCCAAGGAGAATATGTACAGTGAGGAGAGACAAGACCTTGAAACTAGACCTTGAGAACCAATAACATTTAAGTGATAATGAGAGAAGAGAGGATCAGAGAAGTCAAAAAGGAGTGTCAGGTGCCATTTAGGGTTCAAATTAAATCAAGTCTGAAGAGTGTTTACTAGTTTAAGAAACAAGGAATTAAATGACATTTACAAGATTTATTGTTTGGTTGGTTGGTTGTGTTTTTGTTTTTGTTTTTTTCCAGAGTTCTGCTCAAATGGAAAGCCAGATAATGCAGAGCTTAGGAGTAACAATAAGCAAGGGAAAGAGACTGAATATAAATTCCTCTTTTCAAAAGTCTGTAAAGATAAAAAGTAAATTACGAAAGTATCAAAAATAACTGAGAGCCCAAGGTTTGTTTCATTTTGTGTTATTTAAAGTGCTTTGAGCATGGTTCTTATAGAGAAAAATTTAAATTTACCTAAGTTAGAGAGGGTAAATGATGAAATACACTTTTGAATTATCCATCATTATTAGAAAATTTTGATTTTGAAGATTGGAACATCACTTACCTCATTTTTCCAAGAATTCAAAATTAACTATTTTTAAATAGATACGTTTCAAAAAAATAAAAAATAAAAAGTAAATAGATACGTTTCAGCAGGATTTTCCTTAATTCTTCAGTATCTCTGTTTTTGTTTCATTCTGTTTGGGATTTCATACATTGTTTCTTGCCTTTCTTAGCTGCCTTTTTTTTCAGTAGATTCGAAGTCTAATAATAATTCTCTTAAATTTTCCCAAGCAATTGTAATCCATTATTATTCTAATGAACTCCAATTTATAAGCTATCTAATATATAATATCTATATGGTTGTAGACTGCAACCTAATAGCAAACATTGACCTTTTGGTGTAATAGCTCTATCTTTCTTCAATAATATCTGTAGCTTAAGTTTTACAGCTTCTTTCTATTTCCATACACGTCTCAATGCCTTCACTATGTATGCAGCTCTTCATTGCTATTTTCATTTGAATAGCCTGTTCATTCTGGTACCTAAGCACTATCATTTGAAAGGATACCAAAAAAAATAATAATAATAATGAAAGGAAATTAGAAGTATTTTAGGAAATAGAACTGTTTTCACTAGTTCTTACATTTCCTGGAGTATTAAATTTAAGTAGAGCCAAAAAAAAAGCCTTTATATTTTATTTCTGTCTTAGTTGACTGCCTGGGTAAGAACATTTCAATTCTTAAGATTTACCCTTAACTCTTTATTGTTAAATATTTAGCTTTTTATAAAGAGAAATAAGCATTTGGAATAAGTAGGTTTTTACACATAGAATTCAATCCAACAGGTGAACTGGAAGTGAACTTTCAGAAAAATGCAGTCAATTCTTGGCTAATGGGTTACCATTTCCCATTCAAGACCATCACCTAAATAACTAAGATTCTTATAGGCAGGACAAGAATATATAAATTCTAACACTACATTTTTTAATCAAGTCAGAGAAAAAGACTGAGTCAACTGGGTCAGGATATGACTAAATTCCTCTGGGATAAGTGGTTAAGATCCTGGGCTTTGAGCCAGATCCCTGGGTTCAAATCCAAGCTTCTCTACTTAGAAGCTGTCTGACCACCTAACCACTCCATAATCTGGTTTTCTAGACTGTGATATGACACAAATAATACATGTTGTAGGGTTGCTCAAAGGATTCAGTACTATTATATAAATAAAGACACTTAAAACAGTATCTGGCACATAGTTAGAATTTAGGAGATAATCCTGCATTTTGGCTCTGTAGAATAAATCACTGACTGTTGCTTGTCCCATGAATGACCAGTCAAAACATTTCAACAATAATTCTTTCCCCACTAAATTAATGTAAAACTGTGATGAAAAATGCTTAAAATTCTTGATTTATTGTAGACATTTAGTCAATATAGTACTATGCTTTTCAAAGAAAACAGTGGACAGTATTTCCAGGTACACAGATTGTATATTCTGTGAACTTCATTCACACTCAGAAAGTAAAACCACTTCATGTCTAGTTATTGATAATAAAAGAATTTGAGGCTGTGGGGGTGATCGCCTTGTTTAAATACTTGATAAGAGAAATAAAAAATATAAAACCACAAAAATATATATATTTTAAAAACCACAGTTAGTGAAGTTATGTTTCTAGAGAGGAATTTTATTTTCCAACATCACTAGCTTCTAAATATTACCTTACATGATTATATTTCCTAGGCATTAAATGTTTATAGCAATGTGCTTGTGGTATCTGCCACACTGATTTAAGAATATATTTTGATCATTACTATCTCTTGCTGTTTGCCTGCAGTGAGCTCTCACATAATTAGGGCTGAATACACTGCACTTTTAAAATTAAACCAAGCCTCTGGGAAAGAATCATGGAAATAGATGGTTAAAGGACACCCAGGCAATTAACAATCATGATAAAGTTAAAAATTGAAGATAGGAAAGTAGGTTAAGAACTATTCTCTCTCTTTCCAACATGATGTGTTGATACAGAAGGAATATACATTAGATTTATTTTCCATAGAAAAGAGATATAGAGGCAGTCCACATTTTAGTCAATAAGTAAATCCCTTTGCTATCTGTCAATGGATTTTTCTACCTTTTAAGAAAGCACATAATTCTGAAATAATTCTTGACTTGACTGACTAAAGACTAACCTGAAAATACTTAATGCTTTCTAGAATCACAACAGTGTAACAATAGACTAATAAAGACTTAAAGGTTAAATATCTGAGATAATTTTACCCCAGCAATTATTTTTTTTGCAAAAAAAATACATACAAAAGTATTTATCTGTGATAGTTTGCAACAAAACTCTCAGAAATAAATAGTAAAAAATTATAAAATGTAGCTGATGATTAAATATTATATAATCAATATATCATGATTTCTTCAGTGGCATCTCATTTTTGTACAATTTCCCTATTGGCATTCTTTCCCTCCATTAAAGTTAAATCCTTATGTGCCTGTCTTCTTTACCAGACAAAAAGCCTCTGAAGGACTGTTACTGGTAGTTTCATTCTTTCCCACACTGAAAGCACCTAATGTTCCCTGAAAACATACTCAGTACTCAATAAATATTTACTGAATGAGTAAATTCATGAGTAGAATCCAATGGCTTTTAGATAAACCACTATTATTTACTTGTACTTATATATTAATCACTTAAGAGGATAACAAAAAGAAACCAAAAAGGGAATTTACTATTTGTTAAATATTGGCTAGGTGTCAAACACCTTTCACATATTATCTTATTATCACAACATCTTTAAGCAGACAGATAACATTTTCTCAAATTTTACAGACTAGTTTCAAAGAGATTGAACATCTCCTCAAATCGAGTTAAAAGAGTTAAGGTTCTGACTTTTCTGAGATCATGTCTGGGTCATTTTCCCACCAAAAAGTTGCATTATCTTGCCTTGCCTTAGCATACTTAGGGTTTTGCTCCAAATACAAATCAGATTGTGAGTAAAACAGAAAGATAAATAGTAGTATTACACTTCTTTTTCATTATAGCCTGATCTTTCTTTGTGAAAATTATCTTTCCCTTTTTTCCTTACTTTTTATTGTAAAATAAACAGATAGAGAAAACAGTGATTTTATAAATCAAACATCCTTGAAACCAACACCCAGGACAAGAACGAGAACTTTACTAGAACTGCCCCTAGGAAGCCCTGCCATGTGTACCATCCCAACCACAGCCCCTGAGCACCCTCCGAAATAACAGTTCTGCTGACTTCACAGTAGTTTCTTCCTTGAATTTCTTTATATAGTTTCATCACAATTATGCATCCCTAAATTGCATAGTTTGATCTGCCTCAAACCTCCACTTGCAGAGTATCTCTTAATCTACAAATTTCCCTCCATCCTTTTCCTTACTATTTATCTGCTGAAGAGCCTGGGTGGCAGGCCCATCAATTCTCCAACACTGAATTTTGCTGATTACATGCTCAAGGTACAAGTTCAGCATACTCCATGGCCCTCCGTATTTCCTGAAGTTTGGCACCTGGACCCAGAGGCCAGATGAGACTCAGATTCCATTCCCTTGGCAAAACTACAGCTGGTGTGTGTTCTTTAATCAAGAAAATGCAATATCTGGCTTTGCTCTTTCTTGTTATTAATGGTCATTGATGCTCAACATCTAGATGCATTAATTGAATGGTGGTGGTAAAAGGGTAATTTTCTAATAATATCATTACCTTTTCATGTATTAACTTTAACAATTTTATAAAGACACTCTTTTCTTCCTCTATTATTTGGCTACACATTGGCTCAGATAATATAGGCAAAGCAGGGTAAATGCTTGATTTGTTTCTTTTATTTACCCAAGTTTCAAGATAAGGAATTGAGTCCCCATGAGTGTCAGAGGTTAAGCATTTTTTGGATCATTATGAACTCAAATTCAAACACCTGCTGAGTTTGAATTTGTTGAAATTCTCATCCTTTTTGAAACTCATCTTGAATTCTTCAAGTTGGCTCCTGATTCCTTTTCATATTACCCTGGTAGTCTTTGATAATTTCCTTACTATCTGGTATGTCAAGTTGTTCCAGACCCTTAACATGTACTTCCAGCCCCAGACCTGGGACAAGCATTTTTCCTCTTGAAATTACTGCAGACCTCTTGCTCTTGGATTGTGCCAATCCCATCCCAGTTTTGGCTGCTTCTCCAGCATATAACTGTTGGTTATGTGGGAGGTCTGCCTATTCTCTGATCTACCAGATAACCTTGATTCTCATTATTTCCTTCCTTCAACCTACATAGAGGTTCAGAAAACACAGTGCTTGCAGTGGGTACAGGTTTGTCCCAACTTATTTATCTTTTAGGTAAAGATTTTAGGGATAGTTTTGCTGTAAATGTTGTCCGTGTGTTTTGGTTTTGCTATCTATCTGCTCTATTTTTTATGTGCAAAAACTAAGCTACCACTGTCTTCTAAGACTCAAGTTCCCTTTCCTTTTAAAAATTATGTCAACTTCAATTTTCTTGTTTCAAGATCTATGATATGCTTTCCATTAACATTACGCAAGGATCAATTTAATAGTGCTTATTCAGAAAAATTTTGGTTGGATTTTTTTTTAAGTTTGGTGAACCCAATAAAAAAAACCTACTTACCACAGAGTCAAAGTTTAAAATAATCTTCTTTCAAAACATTGCCTCAAAATTTTATTAATTATACCTATAGAGACAGTGTTAATTTCTAATCCCCACACAACAGGGCTTGAAATGTGCACCGTTATACCAAGGCAACACAATTTGGCAAAAGAAAAAAAAAAAAACATGATGCATACCAAAAAGTAATGTAAGTTATTCTTTCTTAATGTCACTGCCCAAAGAGAGATATTTTCAGCTCTATTTTGATGAAGACAGCATTGATTTCAAAGGCAATGACATTTAAACAGCATTTATGGGGCTGTGAAACAGGAGTCATCCCAAGATATCCACAACATATATTCCCAATTTTTTAAAAAACTACATAAAACAAGCATTACAGTAAACTGAATTAATACAAGTATGTATGCATATTATTTTAAATAGCTTCAAACTTCATTTCTCAATACATGTTTCTGTGTGTTAGGTTAGGCTATCTGCACTAAATTAAAATATTCCATTTTTTGTAGGAAACATAGGGGGAAAGACCATCTGGTTGTTGAAAACTGTGTATGAAAACCAAGACTGAGCATAATATTGCTAATATTTCTTCATTCACTCATATTTATCGAGTGCCTACTTTATGCCAAGCATGGAGCTAGGCTTGGGAATACAGCGCTTTATACAGGGGTTATAGTCAAGCCCCTAAGTGAGGCTTAATTATAGATGAGGAAAGATCAAAATCAAATTAGCTAAACAAAACATTTCATATAATATAATAAATTCTGATAAGTTCTATGAAGAAAAGGCAGGACAGAGATACAGGGAATAACTGATAAGCAGGGTTTTGGACAAGGTTGACATTTTACTCAGGTTATATTTGTTTATATCTTGCTACTATTATGAAAAATATTACAGGGCTCATCCTTGTATCCATGAACATGTCATATTTTTTTTCTGTAAGATAATTTACTAGCTTATACATTTTCAAGAACTTTTTATAAGGGTCAAATAGACCTTCAGAAGGAGCACTGGGTGTTATATGCAAACAATGAATCATGGAACACTACATCAAAAACTAATGATGTAATGTATGGTGATTAGCATAACATAATAAAAAAACAAATAGACCTTCAGAAAGGTTGCAACACTTTACACAGTCTTTAGAGCACTATGTTGGAAAGCTGTGCTCCATGGCAACATTATTAAGTAATTGATGAATATTTTTCTAGGAACTCTGATTTCAGTTGTTTTTACCTTTTATAAATTTAAACTTATTTGGATTTAATTTTACTGCAAACTAATGAGAATGGATTTTATTCAACTATTTTAGTTGATTAATACTACTTATTGTATGGGGTGCCGGGGTGGCTCAGTCGGTTAAGCAGCTGCCTTCGGCTCAGGTCATCATCTCAGGGTCCTGGGATCGAGCCCCACATTGGGCTCCCTGATCCATGGGGAATCTGCTTCTCCCTCTGCCTGCCACTGCCCCTGCTGTGCTCTCTATCTCTCTGTCAGATAAACAAACAAAATCTTTAAAAAAAATACTACTTGTTGTATAACTTATCTTTTATATATTGATTTGAATTTTTTTTCAAGTTTTTTCACATTTCAAATGTGGGTATAGAGTTTATATTTTTGGCTTTTGTAGTCAGTGATTCCTTTTCTATTATATATCCTCAATCATGGTTGTTAAAATGTAGGAAAGTTACTGAAATATTTTAACATATTTATCTTATAATCAGCCATCCTACTGAACTTTGCAGTTAATTTGATCATTTATCAGCTGGTTCAATCGGCTTTTTAAAGCAGGTAAACATCTGCAAAAAATAATTTAGTGTCTTCTCATCCCAAATATGTTTCTAGCTATAACTTTGTGCCTTATTGCACTGACTGACCCATCGAGAACAAATCTCTATTCAATCCCTGATCAAGTATCTAGCCTCAGAACTAAACTTCTTGGTTGACAGGGAATTCTCTCTCTCCCTCTCAAGACAAGTCTTTCTAGCTACAGTCCTAATTCTTAAACGGCTTGTCCAAACGAAACTCCGTCTCCAGGTATTTTCTACCCATTGTTTTTAGCATCGTATTTCTGTGTAAAAATATTAGGTAGTTCAGGAAGTCTCAACCTGGAATCCAAAAATAAATGTGCTTGCAGGGAACCACACACCCCTTGAAACCACAGACAAAATTTTGTGAATATATGCGCTTTTCTAGGACAGAGGATCCGCAGCTTTCATTTGATTCTTAAAGTATCCTCTGAGCCTGACAGCCTAAGAGTCAGTAAATGGACAGGCATGAATGATTAGGATAATCAATAATTACAGCTAATAGAATTCTTGGGTTATTTATATTATTCAATACATGTACAACCATAACTAGGTGGTGTCAGCATAGATCTCTGCTGTTTTGTATATCAAAAAAAATATCTGAATCCCAAACAATGTATCTGTCACTAATCTTCAACCTAATTCATTACATGATTATTCAAAACAAATACCAAATTTATTGCTCAGAACAAAGAACCTTTTTAAAAATAATTATTTAAATAATGAATAACTCTTCTATAGAAAAAATAAGGAATACTATTTTCCCTATCAGTACCATTAACATAACATTCAGTATTCATTTTTTCAGCCTCTGCTCACAGCTCTCAAACAACAAAGATTGTATAATTTTTAATAAGGTATATTCTCTTTAAAAAAAAAACAAGGCTAACACATTCTGCAAGGGTAATAAGTGACATCTGCTATAAAATGATATTAAAAAAGATTAAAAAAATCATTCTTTTAAATTTGTGATCTTTCTTAAATTGTATTTCCAAATAACCATTTTTCACAGGCTATTAAACTTGACAATAAAAAAAATGAAAGAATTTAGCAAGTTATGAATCATCTTATTTGGCTCATATATAACATTTAACTGATTTGAAATAAGATCCCAAATGGTTTAACTATGCCACTCTCTGATGAAAACAAAGATTAACAGGAAGGAGTACATGCAACTCAATGTCATTAGAATTTTCCCTAAAAGCTATTCTAAATGCTCACTACTGTAGCATTCTATACCAACTTAGAAGGTAATAATGGTATACCCGGAAAATTTTGCAGCTAGAGGATGCATTAGAAGTTTTCTAATGCCAATTGACTTACGAGTGAAGCTATTTCACATAGCACACACAGAAAGTGCCATTATACATCAGGGCTTCTGCTGCCCAGACTTCTAAGATAAAGAAACAGAACAGCCTAACAGTTAATGGCCCTGCCTTCAGAGACACATGTGGTGCTTTAAAGAATTCTAAAGGTTGTTAAGTATGTACAAAGAGAGTATTTTCTTTTCTCAAATAGTTCACACTCCTTAATTCTGTTTCAATTTTAATTTCATAATAATAGTTAACACACAGCATTAAGTGCAGAGCATAATTTCTAAACACTACGTATCTAGACACTATAAAAATATTTATAATATGAACATAAAATATGTATCACTCCAACAACCTGAAAAGATACATATATTATTTTCCTCATTTTATAATTGAGGAAACCAAAGCCCAGAATTTTGTAGACCATTACATTATCGTTTAGCTTACAGTATTTTTCCCACTTCTTGATATGTAAATTTCTCTTTGAAAAGTTTTAGTATTTTTTCTGACTCAATCCTGTTCTGAAGCTTGTGTGTGATGACCCCTGGTGGGGTCTTTTCCTTTCATGATGGTAAGCACTCTGTGAGTTTCTCAGAAAAGACATTTCACTTCCTGCTATCTGGAAAATTTTGTTTAAAATGTCTCTGTTAATTCCATATGTCCATTTTCACACTTTGTTCTCATTCTGAAACTCTTTTTATAGATTTTGACCTTATGAATTATCCTTTACTTTGTGATAGTTTCCATTCTCTTTTTTTTTTTTTTGTCCTAATTCTGAGAGGTTTCTCAGACTTAATGTGCCAACTTACTACATGTGCGTGTTTTTGTTTTGTTTTTTTTTTTACTTCCTGGGTACTCTTTTCATAGCATATTGCTCTTATTGCATACATAAAATATCCTCCTGAAGATATAATTTACAGACAATTTTTTAATAATGTTGTAATTTCCCTTAACCGCAGATGCTTCTCTGTTCTCTGGACTTTCTTTTGCTGTTTGATTTAGTCTTTCTCTCTTATGATGGAGACTTTTCTCAAAAGACTCATAATCTTTTGCTTACAGATCACATTAGATGATAGAATAACAAAATGTAATTACAGTCTCTATGTACATATGCAAGGCTTTTTGCAAAGTCATTAGATAATGAATAAGAATTTGTAGGCTTTGAAATGTCTCCCATTGGATGTATTTTTCTCCAGTTTCCTGCTTGGGGAGAATTGACCTGGCTCCAAGCATTCTAATGTTAAGCCTGAGAGTTCTGTATTCACAATGAAGACCCTTATTTAATCCTCCTGGTTTCAGCCTGGCTTTCCTCGAAACTGTTTCTTAATTAGTACCTCATGTCCTAAACACTTCTGGGGTTCAATGGTGAAGGACTGTGGAAGTAAAATATAATTTCTCCACTAGCCTTCTATTTCCCAAAATGTTTTTGAGATCTCTTGTTCCTCTGCTTTCTCCTCTTTTTTCTATTTATCTCTGTATCTGTGTGTCTTCTCAAATTATTTTGGAATGATTTCAAGAGGTAGGAAGAATAAATAATTAGGTTTAATCCATAATGTTCGCCTGCAGGTTAGAATTATTTATACTAGTAGCCTTGTTTCCTTTTAGGTAAAAGAGTTGGAGTGACAGAATTAAGATTCAGAAGAGCTGAATTCCTGGCCCAGTTCCTACGATCTATGTCACCATGTTCATGCTGCTTAACCTCCCTGCAGTTTCATTTAGTCATCTATCCTGGGCAGAGAGATGTAATAGTTGTGACACGTCCTTGCATGTGGCAGTGTGGGGAGCGGATGCTAGGTATTGCTACAGGGAAAGAAAGAGCTTGCTTTATCTGGATTTACTAACTCTAAGATTAAATGTGTGCACACCCTGGTTGCTGACTAATTCTTCACCCATTTACTCAATAATATTTGTTAAAAGTCTGTTATGTTGACTCAGGAGTTTCAATTCTAAGAGAAATGAAAATTTTTCTCTGCAAAAGAAATTGTACAAGAATGTTCATATCAGCAAAAAAAAAAAAAGAAATAAAGTACTGAAACATGCTACAAAACATGGATGAAACTTGAAAATAAGCCAATAACAAAAGACTACATGCCATTCCACTGAAACGAAATGTCCAGAAAAAAAAAAAAATCTCTAGAGGCAGGAAGTAGATTGGTGGTTGCTTAGAGCTATGGGAGAAAAGGGAAGGGGAAATAGAAATGAGTGCTAATGGGTATGGGTTCCTACCTGGATAAAATTTTCTAAAATTGATTTGGATAATGGTTGTACAATCTGAACATACTAAAAATAAAAAAATTCAATCATACACTTTATTTTTTTTAAAGATTTTGTTTATTTATTTGACAGAGAGAGACACAGCGAGAGAGGGAACACAAGAAGGGGGAGTGGGAGAGGGAGAAACAGGCTTCCCGCGGAGCAGGAAACCCAACGTAGGGCTCGATCCCAGGACCCTGGTATCACGACCTGAGCCGAAGGCAGACGCTTAATGACTGAGCCACCCAGGCACCCCTCAATCATACAGTTTAAATGAGAATTGTATTGTATCTTAATTATATCTCAGAAAAGCTTTTAAAAAATAACGCATCTGAAAAAATTTAAGAAAAAAATCTCTTACATGCACTTTTATGGCATTAGGAATATAAAATTGAATAATGTTGAAGACATCATGGAACTTAAATTCTAGTGAAGGGACATACATATAATTATAAATTCTAGTGAAATGAGAGATTCAGAAAATTAAGTAGGGGTAAAGGTTGAGGGTGATCACAATGATTAAACTGAAAGCCAAATGACAAGGAGAAACTAACTGTGATGCAGAATGACAAAAAATGAAAAGAAAATCTTAGGCAGTGAGGTTAAATGTCACATCAAAATCTCTGGGGCAGGAGAGAACTCAGCTTACTGCAGGAGCTGAAAATTTACCCAAGGGCTAGAAAACAGTGAGGGAGTAAATTGTGGGTGATGAGGTTACATAGATAAATTGAAATTGTGCAAGATCTTATAGCTCAAATGTACTCTAAAAGTAATGGGAAGCCTCTGAAGGGTTTTAAGCAGCATGATATTATTAGACATTAAATAATATTTGCTTTGTAAGATCACTCTTCCCACTCGATGATGAATAGAATATAGTTTCCACTTTCTGTCCTAAAACTGCTTATGTACATCTAAACAGAAATATCAACCACACTGGTAAACATACATCACTCATAATTTTAAAAAGGGTCTCGACTGGTGGCAGTATTAAATTGGTAAAGTTGATATGGACAGAATCTGTAAAATGTTCACAGTCAGTAATTCCGTTCCCTGAACTCTGCCCAAAATATAATGAAGAGTAACACACAAAGATGTTCATTACAGCCCTACTTAAAATGAATGTACAAAATTTGTAAATAGTTGCTAATTCTGTATGTGTGTAATCAGCCTTATTAATTTAGCATTAGAGCTAATTTCTTGAAAATAAAAACAGGTCTATGTAAATAAGATGGTTCAATTGTAAATCCAGGACACATATAATTCTGCTATTTTACTTTAACTGAGTGGTCAGTTATTAGGTGAAATGGTTCAAGTATATTATGGGGAAATTAACTAATAAACTTGAAAAGGGTCATCACATCAATTTTTGTCATTCACACTTGGGTGGAATGTGTCAGACAAACGTTCAACTCAAAAATAAATCAATGTCGCCTGAATGGCTCAGTCAGTTAAGCGTCTGCCTTCAGCTCTGGTCATGATCTCGGAGTCCTGGGAATGAGTCCCCTGTCAGGCTCGCCGCTCAGCAGAGAGTCTCCCTCTCCCTCTGCCTCTCCCCCTTCTCATGCTCTCTCTCTCTCTCTCTCTCTCCCCGCTCTCTCTCCCTCTCTCAAATAAACAAATAATATCTTTTTTTTAAAAATCAATGTCAATATATATGCTTATGGGCATATAATTGTATACAGATGCCCCTTGAATAGTTTCTATCCACATGCACAACACACACACAACACAATACAGAGAATTAATAGAACCAGGATGGTTTATTTTGCAAAAACATAGATAATTCCAGGATGCACCAGGAAGCATTACCATATTCCCTTGATTTTTTTCCTGGAAAAATAATGGTAAGTTGTACATCAAGATGCCTTCACAAAGAAAATGATTTGTAGAAGAAAAGTACTTAGTGTAAGTGAAAATAGTCTTTTCTCCTAGTGTATGAAGATTTTTTTTCTTCATTACCACCACCTCTACTGCTAAAATATATAGTGTCGGCTTAATTCATAGTTTGTTACTTCTTTACAGAAACTGATAAAATGAAAATTTGTCACAGACCCAGAAAACATTCAGTACTCTTCATGTAGGGCTATGGTCTACCATAATTTGTATTGTAATTACAAGAAACTATATTTGAAAGTCCTCATGCTTAGCCCAATTTTTGTCTCTAAGTAATGAAGAAAATTATCTTCTAAATAAAAGAATTACACTTAGAATGGCAAAATGTTCACATGAGCATCACATCAGATATACTCTCCTTGCCTCTTACTCACTTTGGGATATAAGTTCATTAAATGGAATAATGCAGAATTACAAATACTGCTTAAGTTGCTTTTTGGTGTTGATGTTGTTTGGTTTGTGGTTTTTGACCAAGTAGATACAGCTTACTTTGATTTTGTTAAATGAGCTCTTGATAATAAGTAATATATTGTTTCAATGCATTTAAAATTCTTGCATTACTCATCAACATTCAAGTTCATAGCTGTAAGTCCACATAATTAAATGTGAATTGGTGAAAACGCATCTGCCCAAAGTCTCTCAATTTATACCAAGTCCCCAAAAGTAGGTTTAAAGGGAAAGCTGCTCAGAAAAGAATGCAAGACCTCTTGTAACATTTTAGTAGTATAATATCACAGTCATATCTATCAAATGCAATGAAATAGTGAAACATTAAATAAAATTTAGCTTTGTAACTTACACATATACTAAGAAAAAGTAATGGAAGAAATTCATACTTCCAAATCTTTCAAATAATTTCACTTTAATTGGGCCTAGAGCCCCTAAGAAAAACTTAATTGAATTTATAAGCTATAAAAAGGTTCGCCTAACAGAGAAAATAAATAAATTCTTAAGGTTAATTTTGGCTGCGATGATATGGAAAGCAAATAACAGGAGCATTGCTGGGAGAGTACAGACTGAACTCAGCACAAAGATAACATAACAGTAGGCTAATTAGTCCTTAAAGCCCAGAAGGTTGAATTGTTGTTTTTTTTTTTCGTGAGAAGCTCCCGGAAACAAAGGTTTCTCTGACTTACTGTGTAATATGGGTGAAGCCTCCCTTCACTAATGAACACATATGTGACCTCTGACATCACCACTCTGGTGGCTGCAACACAGGCAGGGATGCAAGGCCAGAAATGGCAACATCTTCAGGAAGTGACTCCCGTCTCTAGAGTCCTTGTGTGCTTACGACATAATAAGCTTTCCGTACAGTTACTCGCACTGATTGACGAGAAGCAGAAGAAATAACAAGTCAAGATATAAAATCTCCTCCCTTACCAGAGGCAAGATGTGGCTGACAATATATATGAAACGGGAGCATTATCTATAAAAGAGCCCTTATATAAGTGTGATCCAGGAAAATAATGTCAGAATCCTCTGAAATGGCAAATAGTCTGGTGATAAATTCTTTCAAGGTAAATTACTCAAATGATAAAAACCACCTGCAAAAGTACTCTACTCTTCCAATCCATCTGAACGATTGTATCATAACCATAGATTGGCTCTGAAAGCACAATGCTACGCCAGTGTCCGTTTCTTATTAAATAAATTAAAAGTAAAATTTTAACTAATAAATATATAACCACTGTTAGCGATTGCAAAAAAAAAAAAAAAATCACATTTAACCACCTGATTAGATACTTGTTTTTGTGTATGTTGTGCACATGAAACTCAGTGAGACTGAGACCATGTCCTCACTACACAAAGATCAGTGTAATTTTACTTTTTAAGTAACTATATTTTCCCTAGTTTGGGGGATTATATACCATGATATAAACAAAAACGTAAAATTTTCTTTACTAAACTCTCTAGCTCCCACCTATTTCCAAAAAACAAAACAAAACCCAGTCTTATGAGATTAAAATCAAAGTCTATGTTCCTTTGGGACGCTCTAGGGGAGAATCCAGTCCTTGTCTTTTCCAGCTCTCAGACACTGAATGGCTTCCTTGGCTCCTGGGACATCACTGTGATCTCTGCTTCCATCATCATATTTCCCTTTCTGCCACCCAGTTATTTCTAACAGTATTGGGAGTATATGATATTTGACTCTTCTTTAGTCCCTGAAGGTTTCTAACATCATCCTCTCCTGAGAAAGAAGGGAAATACAGAGCCTCTGCCCTGCTTCCACCGGAGGTAGGAGAAAACTACCTGCCAGACACAGCAATAGCTCTCTTGGGCCAGTGGGTGAGAGAAGCACCTAGCTAGCTCTGCGGGAGTCTCAGTGGGAGCACAGCCCAGCCACCAGAGGGAAGTGGAAAGGGACTTGCCTCGGAAGTCACGCTGAAAAGGGATACTAGATCATCAGCACAGTGTTAAAGTCCTGACATGCCCTGGAGTAGCAGGTTCACACTGCACGCAGCAGTACAGGGCTGACCAAAGAGCAGAATGAGTAAACTTCCTTGGCCATGCAAAAGCTTTTGGAAGTATTAAGTTAAAAAAAAAAATCTTTATTTCCAGTATCTCCCCATCCCTCCATGGAAATTTATTCTTGAGTGTCACTTTCTTGGTGGCCAAAGTATTACTGAACGTAAATTTGGTATTGTAGGAATCAGGGCAAAACTTGCCCTTAAAGTGTCTTCTTCAGGAAGGAGCCTGAGGTGAACAGATCATAATCATAACATTTCTATTATGTTAGAGATTATTCCCATATTGCTTTTCCTTTAGGAAAAAAGTACCACTAGAATTTTGTCCTTCTTATTTCTGCTTTTGTCATTACATTATCCTGACATGTTACAGGTTTTGAGAAATCTACTGGTATTGAGAGCATATAAAAATATTAATGAAATAATAATAAGATTTAAATGTCTTAACAGATGCAAATAAGTATGTACATGATTACTTCCTTAGTTTTTTGTTTTAGAAAACCGGTATATATTGTAATTACGAGTTTTAAAATCTGTCTTTTTTCAGATACCTTCCAGTTAAAAACTTAAACCTAGTAATTGTTCAATTTATGTCTGTCATTTCCTTTCTCCAGTTATGCAAGAGAAAATCAAATATTGCAAACTAATCCACACTGGAGTTTGTTTAGAGTATTACCTCACTTTTTAATCATTTCTCATTTCTTTGAAATGTATGATAAAAATAAACCATCATCTGATTTCAATTTATTTCTTATTTTGTAACATTTTTTGTTGTTTTTAAAAGATATTTTTGTCTTATATGACTCACTTGAGAAAATGTGGAGAATCTTTAACTTTATGAATTTCATTCATTCAAAAGATGCTGGCGCATCATTCCAATTCCTGAAAGGTGGCTCTATGTTTTTATCTAGTAGGTGGTGAAAGTTTAATTATTTAATATGTGCCACCATTTTGAAAAGTGTAATCTCTTTTCACATTATTCAAGAAATAAAAGTATCATGTAATCAAGAGTGATCACTTAACTGAGGTAAAATTAAAGTGTAGCATTTTATTTACATGTGAATAGTGAACCACATATATTTCTGGAAACACCATGCTTACTTTTGTTATTAAGACTAAAGGCTGTTTCCATGTAAACTTTCTTCATGATGAAAAGGTATTAGGTTGCAACATATTTCCACTGAGGATTGAGGAAGAGATAATATTCTACATTTGACTTTAACCTTTAAAATTCTAAAGAACATGACAATCTAATACACCTGAAAACAAGGTCATTTATAAATTTGCTTCTGTAAGTATCTTCCTGATGAAGGAAACGTGGTTGATTATTTAGTAGATCCTCTTAATGTAAACATTCTTTCAGTCCAACTCTTAATTTGCCATAGACTATAGATGTCATTGGATTTTGTAAGTCCTCCTTTGGACTTTGTTACATGTTTTTGCAAATAAGAACCTTAAAATGATACACTTCCTAAATTCCATTCACTCTATTCACAAATAACAGAGGCTACTGATTTCTGAGATAATATACAAATTTCAAAGAAGGTGAAGACAGTCACTCCAAGGCTTTGTGTGGCAGGAGTTTGGGTTTTCCACAGCTAATATCATTCAGAACTGTGGACAGCTCCTATTAAGGCATGGAGTGGATGGCAATCTCCCTTAAACATAACTCAAAGTAATGCTGCTTTCTATCCCTGTATTTGTTTGCTGTTTAACAGACGCCTATTAAAACTGCATAGTTGCATACATACTCCTTCCACTGATTCCTTTTCGAAAGAGTTCAGTTAAATAATAAGTAACAAATGCCACCCTGAGTTTTATAATTTTAAATGGAAAGCCCAACCTTATTCTGGAGTTGCAGGGTGTGCGCACGCTAAGAGGATCTACTTCACGACCTTCATTTGATCATCTCTAAACAGGCTTATAACCGAAAGAATACTTGGGCGACAAATAAGATGGGGAAACGTCTTAATTTTAATTCTCGGAAGCAGTTTCCCTGACAGCTGACAGCTCTCTGCCCTTGTTCCCGAGCTGGGAAACGGGGAAAGAGATTTCTGAAACAGACTTGTGGTCAAGGTCAAGAAGGGGTGTCTCTCGGTTTCAGGAAGGGGGCTCTGGAAACGCCCCCTGCCTCTGTTTTGGGAACTCGAAGCTTCCTGCCGCGCTGCTGCCCGACCTGGCAGCGCCTGTTCCACTGATACCTCAAGCCAGGGACGATCCAAGCGCAAACTGCCCTTCCTCAGCCTGCCAGCCACTATTCTGAAGAACTGCACTGAGGATGCCCAGTGCCTATAAGCAGATGGAAAACAGAGTCACATTCCCCAGGGGCGAGAGCGGCTGGAACAGCTAGGACCTGTGAGTCATGTCTCCGCTTGCCCCATCCTCTCCTCCAGCCCAGGAGCGCCTTTTTCCCCTTCTGAGGGGCCCACTTATGGGGGGAGCAGCGCGAGGAAGGGAGTCACCCCGAAGACGACTTTCTGGCCGCTTCCTCACACTCTCATCTCCGAAGTAAAAGTTTTTCTGGCACAACTTAGCATCCTCCCATCTGGGGGTCACCGTGGACTTCTTCCCCGATGTGTCCCCAAAGTTCACGAGGCAAAGGAGGCGAGCCTCCCTGGGATTCCCGGGCAACAGGAGCTCCTCATCCCACCCGCTCCTCGGCGGAAACTAGTTGAAGAGTCGAGCCAGCTCAGCCCCCGCCCGCCCGGCAACCCCTCCCTCCGAGTCCCCGGGCGCCCCCTCCCAGGCGCGGGGAAGCGTGTCGGAGGGCGCGCCCGGAAGGGAGGGTGGGGCGGCGACAGGGAGTCCTCACCTGAAATCACTGTAGGGGTGGATAATCCAGAAGCCTGCAGTTTTAACCCTTTCCTGCTCCTTCTCCACCGCTTTCTGGCTCCCAAACATGCGGAGCGAGAATTTGTTGACCCCGGGCTGCAGCATGGAGGTGAACTGCCTCTGCATGAAGCCGTACTGCCGCCGGGGGCCCTCGGCGTCCTCGAAGCCCCCGGCCGGCTCCTCGCCGCCGCCGCCGCCGCCGTCCACCTTGAAGCATACCGAGTTGCCGTGCTCCTTCGCGCCGGCCCCGCCGCCCCCCGGCGGGGTGCCCAGGCGCTTCTCGGCCGCGGCCGACCCTGCGCCCGTCGCGGGCGCCTTGGCGGGGAACACACTGTTGCCATCGTCCCGGCTGTTGGACGAGGAGTTGAGCTTGCCGCCTCCTTCCATGCCCGGGGGACGCGGCCGGCGGCGGCGCGGGCTCCAGACTCGCCGGCCGCCCGGCGCCGGGGGACACGAAGCTGAGGGGGCACGGGCCCGAGCTGGCTGCCGGCGAGCCCGGCCGCCCGTCGCGGCGGCGGCGGCGGCGGCGGCGGCTTCTGCTTCCCGCCCGCGCCGCTGCTCCCTGCGCGCCTCGCTCCCGCCGCCGCCGCTGCCCTCAGTGGCTGCGCTCCAGGCTCCGCCGCGGCTGGTGCTGAGGCTGAGGCTGCCCGAGCGAGGCGAGGCTTCGCTCAGCCCTCGCGCGCCAGCGCCTCCCCTCGGCTGCCCTCTGCTGGCCGGAAAGGGTCTCTCCCCGCCCGCACAGCGCGCACTCGCCCTCCACTCTTGCTCCACTTCTGCCCAGTGTGACATTGAACTCAGGAACCCTCCGAGACATTTACCTGCACAGGTTGTGAGAGACTCGGTGTGTGTTTGCACGCAAGAGGAGAGAGAGAAGCAGAGATGCAAAGAGACAGAGAAAGACTGAGCTAGCGGATGTATGTGCGGCCAAAAGAAAGAAACATCCTGAAACTCCCTGAGGCATCGTCACATTGAACGCCTGTTTGAATGATATTACAGATAGGAAAAGCGAGCGAGCTTTTTTCTGAATGCAGAAAATTCACGTGTAAAGCTAGATGTACATAATAAAGTAAGATTTGGTAATGGAAAATAAATTTCATGAGTAAAAGGGAAGTTGTGTGTGTGTTTTGTAAGGAGGCAGACAGCGAAAGGGACTAGGTCTGGGTAATCGGGAGTAATCAGCTGCTTGGGGCTTTTCAGATGAAGATGTGACACCAAGGGACAGACAACTGACCTCCTTACACTTATCCTTGTTTATTCTTCCCCAGCGCCTTAAGCAGGGGATGGGATTTCTTTCTTCCCAAGGCCACTCACATCAACACACATGCAAGCAAGTCTTCCAGCTGCCAACACTGAGAAAAATGTGTTAGGGAAAGCTCGCCAGAGCTGACCTATCTTTTTAGATAAGTTATGTAATCAATAAAACACACTAAGAGGCATGCATGTTGGTCAGTGTTCACCTACACCTCTCCAGGAAGCCAAGATGTCTTGGAATTTAGGCAGAATGTAATCACCATTTCAGAAGGGGGAAAGTATTCTCAAGAGAGACAATGTGCTAGTGATGCTGAGGAAAGCATTCTGAGATTCCTCCTATCCCCACAGTGTCTCTCAGACACACCAGATTAGTTAAAGGAAACAAGATGTGTTGCCAAACTCGCCAATCACTCAGCGGGGCAGCCCCAGAGTCTGAGAGCTCCAAGACTCCCAAATGTCCCAAAACATCTGTTCCAGATCCAAGCATTGCCTTCCTGCCCCAGCCTCTTTGAAGGAAATCCTGCCCTGCTAAGAGTCTCCGATCTAATGGGTTCCTGTCAGTTACAGCTACACTTTGGGAGGAGAGGAGTGAGCATCTCTGGGAGGGAGTCTATGGCTCACTGGCAACCAGTGGCCTAGGGTGAAAAAAATGGGTGGGGTCGATCATGGTGCCTTCCCAAAAAACTGAGCAGCAATGAAGCTAATTAACAATGGGAGAAGCAACGCTAAGACAAAAGAAGACAACTCGCTGCCCTCTGGAGGAGTTAACAGCCTGAGAAAGGAAGCAGAGAACAGAGAAAAAAGTGGAAAGCAGCAAAAACAAGAAGCCATTAGGCCTAACTGTGTTCTAATTCTGTAAGATTCCCCTTACCATTCTACTTACCATAGTCTATGCGAAATCTCCTTTTTCAGTGAGCTCCATCCTGACTCAGACACCATCTGTTTTCAACTAATCAAAAACCAGAGCCCTCAGAAGTAAGTATAGGTGGCCAAATTTCAATGGTAAGAAATGGGGAAACTAGGAACAATATAGTGTTCTGATCTAGCAGAGTAGGGACTCTGGAAATCCCAGGGGTCATATGAGGATACCAGGTGCCAAGGACAGAAGGAAGCCAAAGGGATGAATAAAAACAAACATTGACTAAAGCACAGTTCTTCCTAAGAAAGGCCCGATTACTCAGGCAGCTTGTCTTTATTAGACTAAAGATGTTCCCTACTTTTCTCCTATTCTGCATGCTCCTCCAATCACTCTATTTTCAGTCATGGGTATGACAATGTATATTTTAACATAAATTTTAAATTTTATAATAATTCAAAAATATACCATCTAAAATGTTATGCTAACTAAGTTTAAGTCAGTTTCTCTTTTTTTTCTTGCCAATCCTTGTATTTGTTCTATTTCAGCTTAATCTTAATCATGACCAGGCAATTATGTGAGTCAGAATTTTTCTGTTTCAATGTCCATAATAAACTAATAGGACAGAATTACTTAAAACATGTTTTCAAAATACGACAAAGAAATGTCTACATAGGGTCACAAGTCATTGTTTGCTCCAGGTACAGCTTTTAGGTGACTGTCATTCATTTAAACTCTCAAAAAAAAATACATTATTTTTTAAATTTTGAGAATGTGTATGTTATATCCATTTATTAACTTAAAAGATGTCAGCAAGAGAAAGTCAAGTTTCTTCACTTGACTTTCAGACTATTGATTTAAAGTTGTTTAGAATGTAGACTTAAATAAAAAAACTTACATTGAAGTTTCAAGAAAATTAAAACAGAATGAAAGCTATAAAAGAATGAAAGCAATGAGAGACACAGACAGACAGACACACAAACAGAATCGGCAAATATATTTTAAAATGTGACCCAATCATGAAACTAGACTTCTGGGGTTAGAATGGACAAATTTCTTCCATTATTTAATTTTCTCTTTTATTTCTGAACTCATAGCATGAGTTTAAAAAGTTTTTTGACCAAGTTAGAAATCAGGGACTGATTATTTGCTTGAGCAGTTTTGGGGAGATAAGAATTATAGAAAAGAGCTAAATTAGGCTCTGCAATTCTTTATCTTGACACTCCCCAGCCCCAGACCTAAATTTTACTTTCCTATTGTCAATTCCTTTTCTCCATCACCCCATCCTTCTCCTAACCCACCCCAGACACAGATGTACCCCCAGGACATCTGTACCCCCAGGACTGGCCTAAATTTTGAGGATAACCTCTCTTAGCAAGTTTCCATGTCTGTTTATTGATAAACTATCTCAGGCTGAAATCCAGTGGGCTAAATTAGAATTTTTTTTCCCCCAGTCATCTTAGAAGTAGGACTGCCATTATGTCTGACTCTGTCATTAGATGTCCATGATGTCAAAGTGCATTGTATCTCAGAGGAATCTGATGACTGAGGACTCATCAGAGCCTATCACTTAAGGGTCCATTTCATGAGAATGTCCCATCCGTGGTTGTAACGGGTGCTGTTCAGTACATACAAGGATCATGCATCTTTTAAAATGTTCTCTGTTTCCTTTAATACTCTGCTTAAGATCAAATTGCAGACAGCAGCAGAAGATTAATATGAAACTAAAATAAAATCTATGCAGCAGACGCAAGCACATGTGAAATGAGACAAAAAAGATAGATGGGCGGCTTGAAGTTTGACAGCTTATTGGAAAATTCTCAGTGAAACTTAAAGATTTCAAAGATAAAGACATTTTAGTTCTCTTACTGGGGCAGAGGAGTATGTTAAACACATATTTCACACGTAGGAAAAGGGAGTCGGAGCTGTCTCTGTTGAAGAAGGCAATGGAAAGGAATAGTTCACCACAGGCGATCTCCCAGGCTCTCTGTGTCTCATGCACAGGCAGACTCACCTATCTATCTGGAAAGCAACTGCCAGTATCATGCTTCATGTGAAACACTGGAGATGCTACAATGAGATACTCACACCAAGCATGGCTGCCATGCGTGGTTTTTTGCAGTTGATAATATTGTCTCCCTGAAAACCCAGAAGAATCAACTGCTTAACTGTCATAATAATAACAGAATTCTGAAAGTTGGTACAAAGTAAACATGGAAAAGTTAGACAGAAAGTGAATGGATAGAGAAAGGTATCCCATATGATAGTAACCAGAAGAGAGTAGGGTAGCTATCCTAATATCAGGAAAAACAGACTTTAAATCAAAAAGTTATAAGACAAAGGACATTATATATTAATAAAAGGTTCAATACAGCAAGAGGCTATGACAGTTATAAACATTTACACACCTGATGTCAGACCATCAATATATATGGAGCAGAAACTGATAGAATTGAAAAGAGAAATGGATAGTTCTACAATAATAGTTCAACACTTCAGTACCCTACTCTCAATAATGGACAAAACAACCAGACAGAAAATAAAGAAAGTATAGAGGATAGAAACAACACAGTAAACCAACTAGATCTAATAGACATATATAGAACATATACAACAACAAACAGCATAAATATTCTTCTCCGGTGCACATGGGACATTTTCCAGAATAAACGGTATGGTAGGCCACTAATTAGCCTCAATAGATTTTAAAAAGTAGATATCATACAAAGCATCTTCTCTGACCACAATGGGGAGAAGAAATCCATAACAGAAATAAAACTGTAAAATTCACAAATTTGTAGAAATTAAACAACATATTCTTAACCAATGGATCAAAAAAGAAACCATAAGGGAAGTTAGAAAATACTTAAGATGAATGAAAAGAAAAACAGAACATACCAAAACTTACGGGATGCAGTGAAAGCAATGCTGAGGGAGAAATTTATAGCCATAAATGCTTACATTTTTAAAAAAACAAGAAAGATTGTAAATCAACAAACTAACTTTACAACATAAGGAACTAGAAAAAGAAGAACAAACTAAACTCAAAGCTATTAGGAGGAGGGAAATAATAAAGATTAGAGCAAAGATATACGAAATGGAGAACAAAAAAACCCCAATAGAAATAAATAACAAATTCAAAATTTAGTTCTTTGAGGGGTGCCTGGGTGGCTCAATCAATTGAGTGTCAGACTTTTGGTTTAGGCTCAGGTCATGATCTCAGGGTGGTGAGATCAAGCCCTGCGATGAGCTCCATGCTCAACAAGGAGTCCTCTTGAGATTCTTTCTCGCTCTCCCTCCCCTTTTGCCCCTCCCCCTGCTCACATGCTCTTTTTCTCTGTCTAAAATAAATAAATAAAATCTTAAAAAAAAAAAGTTAGTTCTTAGAAAAGATTAACAAAACGGGCAAACCTTTAGCTGGATGGACTGGGGGAAAAAGATAAAAGCTACTAAAATCAGAAATTAAAATGGGAACATTATTACTGATTCTACAGACATAAAAAGGATATAAGAGAGTATATGAGCAATTGTATGCCTAAATGAAATGGACACATTTCTAGAAGCACAAAACCTAAATCATAAAGAAACAGAAAATCTAAATAGATCTAGAACTAGTAAGAGGATTGAATAAAAAGTCTCCCAGGGAAGAAACGCCCTGAACCTAATGGCCTCACTGGTAAATGGTACCAAATGTTTAAGGAACAATGAATACCAATGTTTCTTATACTTCTCCAAAAAACTGAAGAGGACAGAATACTTCCTAACTCCATCTATGAGATAGCATGACCCTGATACCAAAGCCAGATAAAGATGCCAAAAATAAAGAAAACTCAGACCAAGATCCCTTATCGACATTGATGCAAAAATCCTCAACAAAATAATAGCAGAACAGATTCAGTGGCATTTTGAAAGAATTATACACATGACCAAGTGGGATTTATTCCTGAAGATTAGTTCAATATACGAAAAAAGCATCCAATGTGATATACCACAGTAACAGAATGAAGGGAAAAAAAAAACCTCACATGGTAATTTCAATTAATCTATACCAGCTGACTCTGTGCTGGGCACCACAGAAATCTCACTTCAAGTTCAGGAGGCAAATATTTGTCTGCATTTTGCACAGTAGGATGGGAGAACTTATTAACATAAAAATTTGACATAGCTTTTGTGAAGCAGAGCTACCTCTTGACCATGATCTATCTGATGGTAATGCTGCCTGCGCTCCTAACTGAAATAATGTACATCCTATTTTAGTATGAGGTATATATATGTATTTTTTTTCCAAATCCACATGTTTCTTGGCAATAAAAATCATTAAATGTTTCATTACCAGATGACAGAATGGATGAACAAGATAAACTAGGGGTTAATAATTTGCCAACACTTAACTGATGAATTTTACTTTCCTTCTTAGAGTTATGTTCTCTTTTGACCTTCCACTTCCAAGGCCAAACCTCGTGACCCATTGTCTGAGAGAGAGGAGGTGGTACCGTCCCCAACAAAGAGGCCATTGATCAACTTTGAGACTCAGAGCTAACTTTCTCCACCTCTTTAGCAAGAAATTTCAGAGAAGGTCTGGAAATGAAGTTGCATACTATTATAAATGAGACTATTATTGTTTTTGTCTCTGAATCAATTAGAATGCATAAACTGGGTTAAAGGAGGTTAAATTTTGTGATCCTGGTTGTCCCTAGCAATTGACAAAACCTTACATTTCAAGGTTTTGCCTATCTGTTTTGTTCTCCCACTCACCCAGGCCTGTAGTGACCCTTACTTTACACTGATCCATTCACATACCATCTTCTTAAGATTTTTGCGAAGGTTTTATATTTATTTTTTAGCACTAATAGATTTGTATTTTTTAAATTTTTTTAGCATATAGTGTTTTATTAGTTTGCAAACTAAGGTTTTAATTTTAAGATAAATGACCTAGAATTAGGGATAAATTTTTAATTGGAAAAGGAGGGTAAATATCACACCAAAGGGCAAACTTTGACCTTATTGGAATTGAGAAATGAATTAAACAACATTCCTGTATTCTGAAATATTGGTGTCCATTTAGAGAAACGTACTTTTCCTTTTTGGGGAATACAGGGAGCCCTGTATTGTCTTTGTCTATAATCCTTTGAGCAAGAGCCTTTTCCTAACTCCACATGATTACAATTCGTCTCTAATCACAAGACCTGATTCAAGCCAGGTTATGAGAGTTGTTCTCCCAAAATCTGAGCTCTTCAGCATAAACCAAGCAAGAACATGGGCAGTTGGAATAGAATTTTCCACGATAACAAGGTAGAGATGCAATCCTTTGTTTCTCCTACAGAATTCCATAGAGCTGCCGTAGTATGTCTTGGTGTTCAGCTCGTCCTTTAATAATATGAAATTTTGGGCGCCTGGGTGGCTCAGTTGGTTAAGCGACTGCTTTCGGCTCAGGTCATGATCCTGGAGTCCCTGGATCGAGTCCCGCATCGGGCTCCCTGCTCTGCAGGGAGTCTGCTTCTCCCTCTGACCCTCCCCCCTCTCATGTGCTCTCTCTCTCTCATTCTCTCTGTCTCAAATAAATAAATAAAATCTTTAAAAAAAATAATATGAAATTTTGTGCTGCATATTCTTTCTTTGTCCTTCCAGATTCAGTATCTACCCTTCTCTTCCCTCTATGTTTCCTTCAGGCTGCCAGCCATGGACTGCATCACCAAGGATCCTATATACTCTGACCTCTCTCACGGCCAATAAGAAGGACCAGTAAAAGATGAATTGCCAGAGGAGGAAAAGAGTAAGTTTTTTACTTCCCTTGTCCCACTTCCTCTCTTCTTCACCATGGTTCTTTCTTAAGTTTCTTTCTCCCATGGCCACAGCTCCTACTGCCTTCTTAATGGCTATAGCTTATGTCCATTCAGAAATAATTTTCTCCCTCTTGCCACTTTAGGAGTAGTAATGCCATCCTGCTGTGCCTACTTCCAATATGGCTCCTTTACCATCCTTGTGGATCTCCTTAATTTTGTCCATATCTCTGCATGCCATATCTCCTTCCATTAAAATATCTTCAGTTAAATCTGTTGAGTGTGCCACCTTTTGCATGCCAAGATCTTGACTATTTAGATCCTAATAGGTGCTAATACAGGTCTAATAGACTCCTTTGTCAGAGTTGCATCTGTTTCCCACATCAAAGGACTCACAGGTACATCAATCTTTCTATCTGCATTCATCAAAACTGTTTAGTTTTCATTATGTGTATATGTGAAAAAATATTAACTAGATATATATGTATACTTCAATATGTGTTCTCTAAGAATATTATTGAGCAACACTTGTTTTTATTTAGAAAAGCTTCTTAACCCATTTTTAAAAAAATGTTTATGAAACCAACTACACATTTAAAATGCATTGTTCCTATTCAGATAAAAAAAACAAACAAAAAACATGGTTTTACCTTTGACTTCTCTGTTTCACTTCCAACTTTCATCCAATCTGTCAACAGTTCCTGTTTTCTCTAAATTCTGAATCTGACCACTTCTCACGACTGTCTCCTTATAATTTCAACTCAAACGCTTCAGCCAGAGTGAGCATTTTACAGCAGAAGCCAGGCCAGGTAATCCCTCTAATCCCAGTCCTCTCAGGGGAGGACTCTCCCAGTAAAAGCAACAATCTTGACAGTGACCTCCTAAACCCTGTTAAATCTCTGATCCCATTGCCTACCTCCCCGTCCCCCAAACTCTTCCTCAGCCACACAGACCTTACTCTTCTTAAAGTCCACCAGGCACAATTCTGTCTCAAGATCTGGCCAATGCTGGTCCTCTACCTGCAGTGTTTTACTCACACCTTAGATAGGTGTTTGCTTTACGTGATCTTCTCAGTAAAGCTTTCTCTGATTATTTTACATAAAAGGCAACCCCTCCTATTTCTTCAATTTTCACCACTGCTCTGGACACTAAGTGACATCCTCAATATTTTACTTCTTTATTTGTTATCTCTCTCCCCCACTAGAATGTAAGTCCATAAGGCTCTATTCACTGCTTTGTCTCCATGACTTAGAACAATAACTGGCATCTAGTCTTATTCAGTAAATTGTTTATGAATAAATAAAACAGACATATTTTCTCACTTTAAGTTAAGAAATTCATAACAAAAGATAATTATGTATTAGTTATTACATAATTATTTCAAATCGTATTTTTTAATACAATTGACTAATGGCCTAAGGAGATATTCTTACCGGGTGAAAAAAATTCTCTTATCTTTATCTAGATTTTCTGTGGAAATATTGCATTATAGAACCAGGGTAATTTCATGCCAAGTCATATAATAGCAAT
Source organism: Mirounga leonina (assembly GCF_011800145.1). NCBI lineage: Eukaryota > Metazoa > Chordata > Mammalia > Carnivora > Phocidae > Mirounga > Mirounga leonina. Next base: position 34,085 of record NW_023270971.1, read on the forward strand.
GAAATTACTGAGTCAGTGTTATAACTGAAAATTATTTAGGTGACTTAATGCAAGAGAGAAATGACGCTAAATTTTAGGTTTGATAATATTTCCTTTCTAGAAAAAAGGAGAGAAGATGTTGGCATATTATTACAGGGACACTAAATAGAATTTGGGTAAGAAAAATCCCACTTATGAGCAATATCTTTAAACAGGTAATGTTTTAGTAGAAACTGAAGTGGCAGTTTCTTATGTATTGAAGTTGATGAAATTAATAATAGATTATATTTAGATCTTTAAATGTGTAAAAGATTAATGAAAGGCCCTTATTAATCAGAAGCCATAGAGGTAGTTAAATGATACAAATCAATTTATTCATCCAGGATCCATTACTTGACAAAACTGCTCAGGAATAGCAAGGCTTGGAAATAAGGCAAATTAGTCATCCCGAGGGCAATTCAAAAAGTCAGAAACTCACAGATCCACAAATTACCAGAGCCTAAAGTAGTTTTAGGCAGCTAGAGTGATGGTCCTAGAGTTCAGTTCAAATAATTGGTACTATGGGTCATGAATTAATGAAAAACACTTGTTTATTTCTGTAGGTTGACTTTGGTTGCACTAACAGACATTGGGAGTGTTGGTAAGCAGTGATTGGACAATTGGTGAATGAGCCATCAGAAGCCTACTTGTGTAAAGACAGAAACTTCTTAGGAAAACCCATACTAAAAAAAGAAGCCAGGTACTATGAACTTGAACCACTAAAACAGCTGCACGGTAAAGAAGGATGTAGTGATTTTGAGTTAGCGTTAGTGTCTGTCACTTGACGTCACCCTTGCCCACATCGTGGATGTCTGAGTATCCAGCAGCAAGGAAATAAAAGAACTGCTTCATTAACATGTATGAAACATAAGGGAAATGGATTATCGGCATCTTTGTAACAGTGTAATACTAAAGGGGAGAGGACTATCCTTTCTAGTCCACACCTATGCAAAGGTATTCAAATGTATACTTGCCGCACGGACACCAGGCCGCTCTAACAACATAAAGGCTACCCAGCATCAGAACTGTTTCCTCTGACAGGAAGCAGAGATCATGGAGTCCAGCTGGAAATGTCTTGTCCATCACACACAGGTAATTCACTGCAAGCTCTTCCACGCTCCCTGGAGCAGCAAGCACTACAGAGAGTGGACTTATTTGTGAACACAGAGGCCACATTCTTTGTGGACTCATTGACCATACTGATATCTTCTATCCAATGTGTATAAATATAGCCGTGCAAGAAAAATCTGGGACGAGAAAATAGCATTGTGACTCTGCCCTTCAATTATTTTACTTAGGAATATAGCAATAACTCTCCTTCAAATGTATATGTATGAATTTAAAACCAGTAAGTAATATCAAGTCAGTTCTAGTTTATTTAGCTTAATAGAAACAGCAGTTAAATAGTGAAGTTGACTTGAGTGATTTTGTACTTCTTGGCATCCACTCCTCACCCAACAGCCTTCCAATTTCACTTTGAGTAGTGATCCCCCCAGCTGAGCTGTCTTGGTGACACACTGTATTCATCTTCTCTGTCCTCCCCTACAAAATCTAAAATGGGGTGGTCTTAAAAAGCAAATCTCTCTTCTCCTCATTCTAGGAGAGCTAAGGGAGGAACACATGATCTGAGTCCTTTTTCTCCTAGGATTGTGAATCCTAAGTAGAGTGCCATAAGGACAGAAAGAAAAAAAAAAAAAAAAAAAGAATACGTATGATTTTGCTTACGTATTCCAGCAATGGCACATGAATGAGACTTTTAAGCTCTTCCTGCCTCAAAAATAATCTGGATATACTTGGTTTCTGCACTATCGAAGCTGATTTCTTCAGCTTTCTCTTCATCTTGTGGATTTTCTTTTTGCTAAAGTTAGTGTCTATGGCTTGTAACCAAATATCTTAATATGGATACTGGGTGGTGGCAGAAGTAGGTGGTGCAAATATGAACTACTGTGGTCTATTGTTTGGGTCCCCAAAATTCGTATGTTGAAATCGTAATCCCTAAGGTAGTAGAATGTGGAAGTGGCCTTTGGGAGGTGACTAGTTATGACGGTGAACCCTAATAAATGGGATTAATGCCTTACAAAAGGAGCCTGAAGAAGCTCCCTAGCCCTTCCTCCATGTGTGTAAGAAGTCGGCAGTCTGTAACCTGGAAGAAAGCCTTCACCCAAACTTGACTGTACGTGCACCATGATAATGGACTGCTGGCTTCCAACTGTGAGGAGGAAATACCTGTTTATAAACCACCAAGTCTGTGGTATTTTGCTATAGCAGTGGAACGGACTAAGACATAAGCCATCAGGAAGGCATGGGATATTTGAAATTTGTTGTATTGCTGAGACAGAACTAAAAGCAGCAAAACTCCCATTCATGTTCTTGTAATGGAATCTAGAAACTCACAGTACCAGGTAAAGTGGTAAAATAGCTAACTAAGTGCTTACCTGTGGATGCTCAGTACCACTTGTCCATTGAGAGCAAGACTGGAGAACCAGTTAACAATTGCTATGAAACAACATAAATAGCATACGGAATTTCCAGGTTATTGTTTTCAGAGCACTTATCTTAATTATGACTATCTGAAATGTTCTTCTCATTTGTTAAAATTATGCTATTTTTGTCTTTTCCCCATTAGGCTATAAACTCCATGAAGGCAGAGACTCAGTCTGTTTTGTTCACTGCTCTCATCTCTAGAGCTCTTGGTATATGGTAGGTATTAAAGAATATATGTGCAAGGAATAAATTAATTCCAGAACAGGGACATAGTATGTCCACTTCTGACAATGTGCTCATTATTTTTTTTAAAGATTTTATTTATTTTTTGATGGAGAGACAGTGAGAGAGGGAACACAAGCAGGGGCAGAGGGAGAGGGAGAAGCAGGCTTCCCGTGGAGCAGGGAGCCCGACCTGGGGCTCGATCCCAGGACCCCAGGATCATGACCGAGCCGAAGGCAGACGCTTAACTGACTGAGCCACCCAGGCGCCCCCAATGTGCTCATTATTAAGCCAATTTCTCTCAGCCATAAATTGGCCCTTCTATCCTGAAATCTGGGATTCCACAGTCCACATTCCTCTTTTGCCCGAAGGTGAGACTCTTCTAATAGGGAGGGCTGTAGGAGACTGGAAAGCTAGAAGAGAGAAAAGAAATACATTTCTCCTGTTTCCTCCTCTTATCCCCTTCACATAGCAATGGTTCTTTGCTGGCGCACTGACACTGTTTCTCATAGCAGCAGTCCGGGCTAGTTTGTGGATTTTTTATACCCCATGACCTCCCAGGTATGTTCTCTCAGAGACACGAGCACTGGTTGAGAAGGACCCCTTCCTCAGGGGTCAGAGCCCAGCATCCGAGGAGGGTGAGTGAGAAGTGGGGGGAGCTTCAGTCCTTGCTTTGCACGATTCCAATATGCATGAATCTTACCTACGACAGCAAGACTATAGGTCTGATGAACAGAGAACTGATTTAAGCCAACACAATGGAGAGTCTAGGCCTCACATGCAATTCCCCCATAGGAGCCAATTTATAGACCCTGAGCAACTTGAATGAAGAAAATGCCTACATTTTAGGAAGGACTAAATTATGAAACTAAATTCGATAGTTTGGTGTTTGAGCTCCTGGATTTTTCACCTTGCTTTCCTCCTCACCCACAAAATTGTTCTCCTCTTATTTCTCTATTTTGTCCTTCGATGACATCTTTTCTTCTTTCCTGCCCACCATTTCCAAACAAACCCAATTCCTGGGATTCAGACAACCCCTATTGTCAACTGGTCAGCATGGGGTGGATAAGAGTAAAGAAATCACAGGTAGATGACCTTGACAACCTTCAGGGTCCTTCCCTTTGGCAAAACTGGGAGGGCCCAGTAATGTGTTACTCTTTTTTAAAAATATGTAAACATAGGGTGCTGGATGGCTCAGTCAGTTAAGCATCTGCCTTCAGCTCAGGTCGTGATATCAGAATCCTGGGCTCCAGCCCCGTGTCGGGCTCCCTGGCAGCGGGGAGTCTGCTTGTCTTCCTCATCCTTTCCCACTACCTCTTCTCCCCCCAACTTGTGTTTCCTCTCAAATAAAGTATTTAAAAATAGAAAAAAATATGTAAACATAAAGTATTTTTCTCTTTCTTAAGAAGACCCTTCATATTGTATAAGCTTCAGGTCCCAACAAACTTGGATCTACTTTGGAAAAGGTGGCAAATGGAGGTTTAAAACAACATCACACATAACAGTAGACCCAGTGGAACCATAAACGTGATTATTTACCCACTTCCTATCTGTTGCCAAAAGTCCCTGTTAGTCCAAGACAGTGACTCACACTTTTTGCCCCCCAGTGTATTCTGAGATTCAGAATTTGTCCTGAATTTTTCATTTTTTAATAAAGTCTGGAGCACATTATTAATATTTACAGTAGAATAAATCAGGAAGTGTTTGAGAAGCCTGCCTCATCTAGTAGTGGTATGTGAAGCGTGTGCAGTAAGTTGAGTTCTTGCTGTAGTGCATGGTTAAATCTGCTGGATAACCAGAAAAAACTTGCGTATTTTTCCCCAGTGTGTTCCAGAGATTATGCATCTAACACCTCCCTTTCAAGGACAGCATGACGGCATTCACTGATAAAACAAGTTTGCTTGGACATGAGAAGTTAGAAACACCTCATGCCTTCAAGCCTCCGGTGAGAGCGGAAGAAACAGGCAATGAGGCTGCTAATACCAGCTCCTTGGTGTACTGGTTCCATGCTGGAACCTGCAAGATGTACAAAATCACCAAGCAGCACTTGATGAAGTCAAAGTAATAACATGCAAAATTTTTATTATAAATAGGATGTTGAACACAAATGAGATGAGAGGTTCTATGATGCTATAGCATCTGAAATTTGGTGAAATAGTAAGAACATACAAAATAATAAATCATAAAGCATAAGTCATAAAAACAACATTGATGAGTTTTAACTTGTAAAATGTTAATTTAAAATGGTACCCTGTTATGGTTGAAAATACAGTATGTACCTTTGAAAATACTTGAGCAGAAATGTTTACATATCAAATAGATAAAATCCCCCCAAAATAATTATTATTCTACTTGATTTCTTTTTTTTAAAAGATGTTATTTATTTGTCAGAGAGAGAGAGAGAGAGAGAGAGCGGCAGGCAGAGGAAGAAGCAGGGAGCCCGATGCGGGGCTTGATCCCAGGACTCTGGGATAGTGACCTGAGCCGAAGGCAGATGCTTAACCTACTGAGCCACCCAGGCGCCCCTCTACATGCTTTCTTTTTAATATTTATATAACCAACATAAGTAATTGATATATACACAGATATAGAATTTTAAATTTTTACAAATAATTATATTTTTGAAAAATGTTTTGGAAAAGAGCTGTAAGTCCAGTAATATAATAAAATTATATTTTATGTTAGTTAATAACGCTCTAAAAATTGCATAATTTTAATTTGTAATTTCTTGGTGCCCTTCTTCTCTGTTAAAAACGTCCAGTTTGTATTTTGATTATGTGGTTGGCTAGCACCAGACCACCTGGGCAACAGTAGCCTCCTAACCTGAATAAGCTGTTCCGGTAAGAAGGGCCAAGTCTAGCCCTAGAAGTCCTTCTCCCAATCAAATATTTATTTAAATCAAAAAGTGCTGTATTTCAATCAGAAAGTCATAGGAATCTCTGTAGTTTGTCAAGCAAAGGAAAAAAAGGGGGGATGGGAAGGGGTTCTGGGAGAACACAGGTGGTTATTGTAAACTTAACCAGGTCTGGTGATTTCAGTTGCAGTTGCTGTTCCAGCTGTGGTCTCCCTGCTGGAGTAAGTCATTATGGGCCCTGGCATGTGGTATGCCACTGTTAGCCTACTGCATATTTTCTTCCCTAGGTCCGATTTTAAAAGTCATTACACCTCCAAAATAATTTTTTGTACTTCTCCATCACATATTTCCCTGTGTTCTGACCTAACAGTCTTCATTACGCAGAAGCATTTTCAACACTCACTTGTATCCTGAGTTAAGAAAAACATCAGGGAGATATTATCCCAGCATAACTGTAGCATTAGATACATCTGTGATTTATCTGACAGCCATCCATCCTCATATCTTCTCATTGTCCTAACTTTGATCTTTCAGTATTTGACATATTTAATGCTACTTTTAGCCAAACTGATTTTTCTGGATGGCTGACTGAGGCCCCTCTGGATAAAATTCCCTATTGTCATTCCAATTGCCCTGTCTTCCCAAGGCTTTGTCTTGAATATTTACTTATTTATTTATTGTTCAATGAGACAGAATGTGTGACAAGCATTTGTTTCATGCTTTTAATTAGACTCAGTACAAAAGTAGAACAGCTGACTCAGATATTTATCTTGTGAGCCTGATTTATGCTTTCGTGAAATCATAGTGTGCTAGATGAAGACTGCGGTCCCAACTCAACAGGAATTACAGTGGTATTTGTCTTTTCAAATGGCATCATTTACTAAGGAATAAGGACGGCTGGCTCTCACAACACGGAGGCTGCCAGTAACCCGACGTGCCCTTCTGAGGGGTGGCTTCCTGCTGAGTATTTGCTGATAAACTTGGAACTGATAAGCTGCATTCATCAATTCAAATGTAGCTGCTTCAAAGATAAGAACATTTTAAAATAATACTGTTCAGAAAGGAAGAGTGATCAGAGAAGATGGCAAGTGTTGGGGGATGGGGGTTTCATCACAGGGTAAAAAGAGAGAAATTCCAGAGGGATTTCTTTTTTTTTTTTTTTTCCTATCAAGACACTCTTGGTTTTTTCACTTCGCCATTCTATTGCATCACCAAAATCACAGTCTTTGGACAACATGAGAATTAGCAGTTAAAATATAACAAGAAATTCTAAAAATTGAATCTATCCAAACCCTGAGTTTGGATGATATAGAAAGCTATTAATAACAAATACTGATTGTCCCATGAAAGTTTCAAGATTCGTTAACATGAGCAATGCTCTAGGTCAAGAATGGCAAATACTTGGCAAACACAAAACAAACAAACAAACAAAAAATCCAGCCACTCCTTTCACTCGTATCTTTGGACATTACTAATGGATCATGGCATTAGGCTTCACTGAACCCAGATGAGTCCTAGATAACTTTTTTAATAGCACACTGGGAAGACCACCACCTGGTTACAGGTATCAAAACAACACAACACTTATCAGCCCTCTCCCTTCTGGACGAAATATGAAATACAAATGCAGTGCTTCCTTTTACCTATACGCTATCCTTCCAACATCTGCAATAAGCGTGCCTGCATTCAGAGGGGGACAAATGGGATACACATGAAAAAGAAAGGATTTTTCGTAAAGCTCATTTGAACACTCTTATAATATTGAGTTAATTTTTGTTCTTTAGAAATCAAACTAATTTATGGTAAATACTCCCACTTTTAGCACAGTACACAACTCCTACATTACAGGAGATGAACCGTTTCCATTTCTCACCTCCTATTCATTAAAAAAAAAATAATGTCTTAGATGTTTCGATCTTCCTATAACAATCACGAAGGAACTAGGTCATTCCAAAACATAATTCTATATTTATTTATGAAACTTTCTCTGAAGCTTACTTCCACTGCAGAAGTCTGCCTTTCCCATGGTATCCATCGTTTCTGGCATTCTTACATGATTGATATCTCTAAAACTGCAAAGTATTCTATTCATTCCTTTTGTATTTCATAACCAGAGTTCCCAAAGACTGAAAATTCTGGGGAAAGATGAGAAACAACAATCTATTTTTTTTCCTTCCAGGCAAGTACATTCCAGTAAATGGAAGTCCTGTGCAAAATGTAAAAAATTATTTTATTGAACATATTATGCACATTATACATACAAGCCTGCCTGACTTATTACAAGAAGCTAATGTTTCTAACTTTATGTTGACTGGGAAACATGCTTAATAATATACAGGCCAGCAGAAGACACTGTGATTAAAGCTGCTAGAAGCCTTATAGCTACTTCCCAAAGGAACAAAATTCAGAAATATTAAATTATTTCTTACATTTCTAATATTTCTACTGTAGGATATTCTGTGCCAAATATTCTGTGGGAAAAGGTCACAGATATAATCATGCCTCTGATTTTTTTTACTAATAGAAAAATCTGTCATTTTAAAAATTATTTATGGTTTTATTATATTTTAAAAAATTGATACCATTTTACCAAACAAATTCTGAAAGCCAGGTGCTTAATATAAAATTTAACTATTTCAATAAATGATCAATACAAAGAAAAATGAACTTTATTTGTACATTTTTAGGACTACTTGATCCACAAGTCAGGCATGTATTTCTTTGTTGCGCATAGATTTTCAAAGAGCTGGAATTTTGTAGATATAAACCATCCTGAAGAATGTAAGATGGTATTGATGTAAATCCTGACAGCAAAATATAGTTAAAAACAAACTCTTATCCTATTCCTTACTTTAAGAGCCTTTCATTTAAATATCAGCAGTATTTACCGATTTATTTATGGTAACACTAATTATAAAGCATTTTTCCCACAAAATAGTAAGAATACAGGATTATTTCCACCTGGGGAGTTTGATCAACCTTGAAATGTTGTAGACTTAGTTATCCCTGAAAGATAATGGCCCTTAATTGACACATTTCATCTGGTAAATTTTTTATCTCATGATCTATTAAATGACCCAAAGATTTGAATTCTACAATTGTTTTTGATGAGATTGAATGATTTCTTCACATAGAATATTATAATAACACTACACATGCTTATTCTTGCTCTTTCATTTTTCCTCCCTCTTCATATTCTCCTTTTCCTCCACACTCATCCCTTTTACTCCCAACTGAGAGCAAAAAGGCAAGAACAATCATCATTATGAAATGCGTACCGTATCCCCACCACTGAGTTTTTCTGTTATCTCATTTAGTCTTCTCAATCATCCTACGTTAGAGACAAAGTTCAGAGACTCTTTAATTACCTCAAATTGCAAGGTGTAGCAGACGCAGGATTAAAACCCTTTCTACTTCTCTGAGAAAGAAATTAGTTGATTTGGAGCAATGCGATAACTGATTCCCAGGTGTATATAGGTGCTTATTGCTTTCCATGCAAACTCATAATGTGGTCAAATTCATATTTAGAGGGGCGCCTGGGTGGCTCAGTTGGTTAAGCGACTGCCTTCGGCTCAGGTCATGATCCTGGAGTCCCTGGATCGAGTCCCGCATCGGGCTCCCTGCTCGGCGGGGAGTCTGCTTTGCCTTCTGACCCTATCCCCTCTCATGTGTTCTCTCTCATTCTCTCTCTCTCAAAATAAATAAATAAAATCTTTTTTAAAAAATTCATATTTAGGAATGCTTATGTTCTTTCTAAAATCTCTTTGGTCAAGGGCGCCTGGGTGGCTCAGTCGTTAAGCGTCTGCCTTCGGCTCAGGTCATGATCCCAGGGTCCTGGGATCGAGTCCCACATCGGGCTCCCTGCTCTGCGGAGAGCCTGCTTCTCCCTCTCCCGCACCCCCTGCTTGTGTTCCTGCTCTCGCTGTATCTCTCTCTGTCAAATAAATAAAACAAAATCTTAAAAAAAAAAAAATCTCTTTGGTCAAGCCATTAGTTTAGAACTTAGAAAATAAAATCAGGCTGTGCATGCCGTGCCAAAATACATATCAGGTAGATCTTACAATCCAACAGAAGAATGATATTAGCAATGTCTTTAGTGGGCACCTCAGTGGCATCATTCCATTCTCCTAACTGGAATATCTATGTGATTGATCTACTACTTTTCTTCAGTGTAAAAGTGCTTTGAAAATCTCTTTTATTTTTTATCCTTTCTTAATTTTAGGCAGCGAATATATGTGTTGATGCCACTGAGTAAGAGCTATATACACTAATATGAAATATTTTCTTAAAAATATTTGAGCATGATAAATGTGGTGGAAACTCCTAGTCTTTATATTTTATTATAACCAAGGTTAATCTTATGTATTGCTTTATTTCTCCCACTCTTTTTCTGAAGCTTGAAATCTTTCTTAGTCACTGCTGCACATTAAGAACACTGCTCTTTGTCTCCACTCCCACAATGCATTCTTGCTTTCTCTCCTCCTTCCCCAAACACTCACAAAACAATTGCTTCCTTGTAGTGTGTGTGTTGCTTCTAAGCCAAATTTAGTAGAATTTTATAAATGCCAACAAAGCATGGGAGGGCTGGCAATCCAAACATGATTACCATGTTCTTCGTTCTGTACAGCGAAGCTTTTAGAACCTCACACACAGAGATTATTTTTTTCTTTTGAGCTATTGTATGAAATATATGTAAAAAATAGTCTATTCGAAGTCAGACAACGTGGATTAGGTTTCTATTCCCTCAGCATACAGCTGAGTGACTTTATTCTTTATCTTCATTTGTAAAATTGGGAAAATAATATGTTTTCTGGGATGGTGGTAATGACTAAATGAGAATATGTTTAAGGCATATAAATATTGCATGTGACAATAAATGAGAGCTCTATTTCCATTATCCCACTTAGCATCCTGACTGGATACACATTTTTAAAATCATTGTATCTTCCTGGCCCTTTATTTATAATTATATATAATGATTCTGCAATAACCAAAAGAAATCACAAGCCAAAATATAAAATCTTTCATAGAACATTTTGTACATGTATGTTTGGGTCATAAGTAGACTGCCAACACAGTATGTAAATGGGAGTGAAAGGAATTAGAGGGATTTTTTTTTAATTGAGAAGTCAGCTATCAAGTAATGTTTTTTTATAAAATAATAAAATGATAGCTTGAAACATGCCTCAGAATATGAATATCCTATCCTTAGCTGAGACTGGGCTTGATGCCACTTGTCAATTTTCTTTCTTCAATTTTCTTGAGCGTCCATATCTGCTTTTTGTTGGTGTTGTCTTTCTTTAAAAAAATGTACACAACCTCCCCCCCCCCCCCCCCCCCCCCCCAAATTTTTTTCCTTTCCTCTCAGCTACAAACCTCTTTTCCTCTTTCTTCATTTGCTTTCTTGACACCTGATACCAATGTTCCAGGACAGCACTTGGATAAATTTATCTTTATACCCAAAGCCCCCAGACATCTCACATACAATTAATGATTTTCCATTCTTTGGAAATGGGATTAGAAAATTGCTTCTGGGGGCGCCTGGGTGGCTCAGTCGGTTAAGCGTCTGCCTTCGGCTCAGGTCATGATCCCGGGGTCCTGGGATCGAGCCCCGCATTGGGCTCCTTGCTCTGCGGGGAGCCTGCTTCTCCCTCTCCCTCTGCTGTTCCCCCTGCTTGTGTTCCCTCTCTCTCTCTCTGTCAAATAAATAAATAAAATCTTAAAAAAAAAAAAAAAAGAAAATTGTTTCTGTTCACCACTGTACTGAAAATAGCGATGCTTAAATCTCTGTGACGTTTTCCCCAAAAATAAATTTCACTAGTTACAACAAACAAATTTCACTACTTACATAGTACCATGGGGGAATGCTGTCTGACCAAAATTAAAAGAACCAAAATAAATACAAAATAAGTGGGAGGAAACCACCTCTGATGTTAGCAAACATTTATAATCATACTATCAGGTCATCTAAGACCAAAACCTGAGATCAGTCTCAACTGTTCTCTTTCCCTTACCTCGAAGTGCAATTTGATAGAGAAGACATGTTTATTACTTATACTTTTAAATTTACTCATTCAATAAGTGTTTGCTGTGCCTGATACTGTCCTGAACACTGGAGAAATAGCCATGAACCAAATGGCTTGTATTTTATTTTCAAATAACACAGGCTGCTCTTAGTTACTGGCCCAGAGCATGCTACTTTGGTCCTATATGTGTTTTTCTTGCCACTCTCTCACTGTGACATGCCCTTTCTCCTTTTTTAACCCGACTAAATCTCTCTCATCCTTCAAGTCACAGCTTCAGTGTTCTCACTTCCAACACGCTCTTCATCAAGCCAAGTTAAAGCACTGCCTCTCAGAGCTACCATTGTCTTCTGAGCACATCTTTTATATGGTATCTAAAGTATCATGGACTGTTGGATCCACAAGGGCAAAGATCATGCATTATCCATCTAACACTCCTAGAGCATAGCAAAGGGTCTGTTTGTTAAACTAACAACAACAAAAAACCAAACAGGCTAGAGTGAAACTGTCAATTCCGCTTTGTGACCTGGAATGTAGTCTCTTTAGGTTGTCTCCAATATGATGAGAAATTATTTTGAAATATAAATTTTTCTTATTTTCTTTTCTCCAAATCTTTAGTCTATCAGTACCATCTATATTGCCCCAAAGAAAAAGGAGATTTTTAAAAAAAAAGAAAACAAAAAAAAAAAAAAAAAAAAGGCAAGGAAGGATCCATATTTGATTTTTTTAACTTCCAAACCAGGCTTTGAAGAATTAAACAAAATAACCAAGGAAAGTTAGGCATAGAGATGGGGCCACACTGACAGATTACAAAAGAAAACTGAGGCCACATAACTCTCATTTCTCCTGTCATCTAAAGGAGTGTCAGCAGAGATGTGGGTAGAGGATGATGTTTACCTTAGAGCAGATGAGAGGTGGAGAAGAGAGTTCTGATACATGGTGACTTGGTATAGAACGTCAGGGCCAGCCTCTGAGGACTGCTAAGCAGTTTAGGGGGACAGCACAGAAGAGGACAAAAACCAGGGCTGTAGACTCTCCTTAGTGTCTAAAAGAAGGCCATCCCATATCTAAGCTGAAGGGCCATGTTAGCTCCTCACTGTGGGGACCATGGACAACTTCAGGTACATCAGCCTTTGTATGGTCCAGAAATAAGATGAGTTCTTGCTTTTGAGATTATATGACTGAATTGGCTTGTGTGACCACCTTCATCCCCTTGCCATATATCTCACCACCACTTCCAGTTCTTCCTAGGCAATCAGAAGCTCTTCCTTTGCAAATAGAAGGAAAGAATCTCTGACATCCAGAATAGCAGAGGCAGTGTGGAAAGGAGAAGTCCACCACCAGACTGAAGATATCTCTGTGTCTGTTATGCATTGTTTTAACAGCTTAACTCACAGTTTGGGCATGGCCAGATGGCCCTAAGAATCACCTACCTGTGAAGACTTTGTACTGACAGACAAGTGAAGATAACTCAGCATTAGACTTTTAGCTAACAATAAAGTCTTACTTTACATTTTAATGTTGCCTCTTAAATGTATATTACAGTAAGTTTCAAAGGTATAGAGAATTGTGTAATATATTTGCATGTCCCCAGCATCATCGGTTCAACGATTTTCAATTTATAGGCAACTGTGTTTCATTCATACTCTTATTCACTACCCTTAACCAAGATTATTTGAATAAAATCCCAAACATCAAACAATATCATTTGTAAATGAAATGTCTCATTAGGTATCTTTAAAAGAAAAATATTACTTTTATTAAACATAATTACAATACTTCTATCTCACCTTAAACTTTAACACTTACTTGTTAATATCTTAAACATCTGGTCAATATTCAAATTTCCTCAACTGTCTCTTAATTCTTTTTTTTTTTTTAGATTTTATTTATTTATTTGACAGAGAGAGAGATAGCGAAAGCAGGAACACAAGCAGGGGGAGTGGGAGAGGGAGAAGCAGGCTTCCCGCCGAGCAGGGAGCCCCACATGGGGCTCGATCCCAGGACCCTGGGATCATGACCTGAGCCGAAGGCAGAGGCTTAACGACTGAGCCACCCAGGCGCCCCAATTGTCTCTTAATTCTTATATTCAAGATCCATTTTCCCAACTACTTTCAAATATGCATTTCAGTATTATTAATGATAGTCTGATGATGAGTTCAAAGATACAAAAGTATGTTTCAATCCATTGTAGTTACTATTATTTACTGTTGTTCAGATTGTCCCATCACTGGCCAGACAGTCTTCTTCAGAATAAACCTGAAGTCTTTTCGTCATGCCTTCAACAGTCTTTGGTGGCTTGTGTGCTTGTTTTCTGGTGTGATAGGAAGTTTCAGGTTAACACTGTATACCTCCTGTGCCATTGTTGGAATCAGGCACTTCTCTAAAAAGCCCTGATTCCTTTTAAGAAGAAATTACATTTGGAGGCATGCTGCTCCTTAAAAAAAAAAAAACAAAAAACAAAAAACAAAAAAAATGATGCTAAGTACATGGTAATTCCATTATAAATCTTTTTTAAAGATTTTATTTATTTGAGAGAGAAAGAGAGAGAGAGCAAGAGCATGAGCAGGGGGAGGAGGAGGTGGGGAGGAGAATCAGAGGGAGAGGGAGAAGCAGCCTCCCCACTTATCAGGGAGCCAACTCTGGGCTCAGCCCCAGGACCCCAGGATCACAACCTGAGCTGAAGGCAGACACTTAAAGTACTGAGCCACCCATGTACCCCTTCCTTCATAAATTCTTATTTACTTCTTGACTAAAACCACCCTAAATTCAAGACTTTTTTTTTAATGAAAGCTTACTTTAAGAGAAAGTGGCCCCACTTGTGTGGGGCTTTAGTGCACACTTGAACTTTGACTAAAAATGAAAATAAGATCAAAGCATATAAATTGTTTGACCCTAATTCTGTTCATTGTTAAAATGAAAGGCTACATTTTTCCTATCACTTACAAACAAAAACAAAAAAAAGCACCTCCGTTTATAGCTCTAAATGTACAACAGAGAATCTAGACTGTTTTTCTGATACGAGGGTTTCATTTCCTACCACTGTCTCCCTCTGTAATCTTTGACAAAACAGATGACCACAGAGCTGGGGGAAACCAGGGAGAACTTGTACACGTTTTTATAACTTTGTTTTTTAAAAGCAGAACTTATTTTTAAAGTAAATTTTATACTAAGTCCTGTTTGATAACCAAACAGGATTAAGGCTCTGCTCTCCTGAGGCAGCCCTGATGTGTCTCTGTGAAATTTAGGGCTCCAGAGACCATAACTTGAATATGGTTGATCTGTGGCAACTTTTCTATTTTATGGATGAGGAGACTAGGTTATGATAAATTTAAGTGATTTGCCTTAGAATAAGATAACTCTGGATTAATGATATCTAGGCCTATATCCTAGATTTTTTAAATTGATAACCCAGTTATTGGATCACCTTTACCTATATAGTTCAAAAGCATCCTTTCTAACTTCGAAGTAAATATGCATATACTTCTTCACTTGGGGGATTTTTTAATATGCTACAATCAATTAATTAATGTGAGAAACAGAAAAATTAACTATTATGCAACATATAAGTATCTCTCTTGCAGCTTCTCTACAAGTCACAAAATATCAAAATATCAATATTGTCCCATTCTTAATGAGGAGCTAAGGCTGTATACTGCATCAATATTAAGGAAACATTTATTAACTCGATGATGAGACCACAATTAATACAATTAAATTTATGGTATTTAATAGGAATTTATGCCACATATTGTCTACAAAAAAAGCTTACAATTGACTTTTTGAATGTAAATTAGAATACTCTCAGTCTCTTGTAAGAACTCAATGAAACATTTGAGATGGACATTACATTATAAATCACATAATGCTGGGCGTCTGGGTGCCTCAGTCGGTTGAGCAGCTGACTCTTGGTTTTGGCTCAGGTCATGATCTCAAGGTCATGAGATCGAGCCCCAAGTAGGGCTCCATGCTCAGCATGGAGTCTTCTGGGGATTCTCTTTCTCTCTCTCCCTCTGCTCCTCCTCCTGCTCTCTCTTTTAAGTAAATAAATAAATAAAATCTTTAAAAAATAAATAAATACCCCCTTTCAGCCAGGCTCTGTAGTAGGACCTAAAAGGAAATTTAAAAATGAACAAATTTCTAGTTATATTCTAGTTATATTCTAGTCATCTAATAGGAAATTTCCTATATTATATTCTAGTCATCTAATAGGAAATTTCCCAAACACACAGATTCAGTTCTTACATCACGTTTGTATACATGCCTCTATTTGAGATGCCCTTCACTTTCTATAGTCTGCATGGAAATCTCTTAATTGTTTGTTAAGATTCAGCTGAAGCATTATCTCTTCAGGGAAATTTTCCCTGACTTTTGTAGGCCATCTTAGTTCCTCCTTCATCTGTGCTCCTGAAGCATGTGCTGTGAACGTTCAATCTCAATATTGAGTCATATCATTTATCTAGTAGCTCACAGGTCCTAAAAACTGGTTGTGTATTTTCATTCAAGCATTGTGATCGCCTACCACGATTCTGGCAGATGCAGGTGTTGGTATAATTCAACTTTATTAATTTACAATCGATGACATTCTATTTGAAAGAAAGCAATATCTACTGTAATATCTAGGGAACTCCCTTTTCTTATCAAGGTGACAGGGAAACTCAATTAATAACCAGAAGTTTGCATGATGATTCTACAATCAAAATCCTGTATGGCTTGGAGGGTGTCTGAACCAGGTCATGTTAAGGTCTGAATGATTACAGTCCACAAACAGGATGCATTGCAAGGATCATCTTTTTTAGATTCCAATTTGTATCTCATTATAGTGAACAAACAAACCTGAAAATCCCCCAAACAGCAGCGTAGACAATATCTGTCACTAGCCTTCTGTCCCTTCTACTCGTGCTCTCTCTCTCTCTCTCAAATAAATAAATAAATAAAATCTTAAAAAAAAAAATCACATAATGCATGTTAACAGACTTTGGTTAAGGAACCTAACTGGCTCCAAACCTAATCTTCTTCCTTTCCCATTGTGTTATGCTTTTATCCCTCATAGATCACAGATCAATGGAAGGAGAAGCTTTTAAACAAAGAACTCAGATTTTTTTATCTAAAGCTGAATCTCACAGTATCACTCTTTGAACATAATTAGGAAACAGTTCTCTCTTTCTGAGAACTATTTACTCTCTCTTGTGCATGCTACATTTATAAACAATTATTAGACAGTTTTATGGCAATCAAAACAATTTATGAGGTAGCTAATTTACTCAGAATGACAAATGTAAGAACAGAACTTATTTTATTTTATTTATTTATTTATTTATTTGAGAGAGAATGAGAGACAGAGAGCATGAGAGGGAGGAGAGTCAGAGGGAGAAGCAGACTCCCTGCCGAGCAGGGAGCCCGACGCGGGACTCGATCCAGGGACTCCAGGATCATGACCTGAGCCGAAGGCAGTCGCCTAACCAACTGAGCTACCCAGGCGCCCCAGAACTTATTTTAAAACTATATTAAATAAGTTTCCAGATATTATATCGACAAATATAAAGTATTGTTAAAGTTTTTCCTGGGAATGTTCATCTTATCTAAGTGTATGCTGATGTGTCATAATTCCCTCTCAGTCATTCTGAAAGTTTAAAATAAACCCTAATGTGACTAGGCACCAAATGCTTGTCCCACATAAAATTACAGGAACAAATTTTTACTGGATACCTTGGCAAAGCTCTTTCTTGCCCCTAAATAGCTTTTCTGAGGATAGAGTACAGTTACCTTAATAAGAACTGTCACATAATAAATTTTCCTCAGGGCATGGGGATGAATTTTGTGCCTTGGCAGAAGGTATGGATTCAGTAGTGGAAAAACCTAATATTTTTAAGGACTAAAAATCATTATATCTACTATTTTAAAGCAATGATATAAAGGATACCTCAGAATTTGGTCTGTTATATAGTATTTATTTCAACCTGTCAATAAAGAAATTAACAGTTACTGAACTTTTCATATACACTTAAAATTGTTTGTGATACAAAATATTCAACCACAAAAAAATCTTCAAATTTCTGATCTCAGAATGATAGCGTAGACATACTTTCCCTATTCCTTCCTAAGTATGACTAAAAAACCTTGATATTATATATAAAACAAACATAAAGAGGGGCGCCTGGGTGGCTCAGTCAGTTAAGTGTCTGCCTTCAGCTCAGGTCATGATCCCAGAGTCCTAGGATCAAGCCCCGCATCCAGCTCCCTGCTCAGCTTCTCCCTCTCCCTCTGCCTCTCCACCCACTTGTGTTTACTCTCTCTCTCACTCTCAAATAAAATCCTTTAAAAAAAATAATCTCTGTGAAATAAATAAATAAAATCTTAAAAAAAAAATTACCAGAGACAAAGAAAGATGATATATGATAAGAGGGTAATTCCACAAAGAAAACATAGGAATCCTAAATATATATGTACCAAGAAAAATATGTGAAGTATAAACTAATAGAACTATGGAAATAGACAAATCCACAATTAAATATGGAGATTTCAACTCCTCTTTCTCAAAAATTGAAAAGAAGAATAACTAGAGAGAAAATCATCAAGGATATAGAATTCAATAGACTATCAACCAACAGAATATAATTGAGATTTATAAAACCAAACAATAGAATTTACATTCTTTTCCAGTGCCCACAAACATCTACCAAGTTAGACTATATCCATGGCCATAAGACAAACATCAATGAACTTAAAGAATTGAAATCACATAAAGTATTTTAACTGACCACAATGGAATCAAACTGGAAACCAATAACAGAAAGGTAACAGAATCTGCAAATACTTGGAAACTGAACAACATACCTTTAAATAATTCATGGTTCAAAGAGGAAGACTCAAAAAATTTTTAAAAAATACATTACATTGAGGGGCGCTTGGGTGGGTCAGAGCATCTGACTCTTGATTTTGGCTCTGGTCATGATCTCAGGGTCCTGGGAGGGAGCTCTGCATCAGGCTCCATGCTCAGCAGGGAGTCTGCTTGAGATTCTCTCTCTCCCTCTCTCTCTGCCCCTCCCCCCTGCACTCTCTCTCTCTAAAATAAATAAATAAATCTTTATAAAAATAAATAAATCCTTTAAAAAATACATTATACTGAATGAAAATTTAAAACAACAACATAAAAATTTGTGGGACACAACTAAAGCAGTCCAAGAGGTAAATTTATAATACTCTATACATTAGAAAAGAGAAAAAAATCTCACATCAATAATTTAAGCTCGCACCACAAAAACCTAGAAAAATAAATGCAAACTAAGCCCTCAGCAAGAAAAAGGAAAGAGGGGCACCTGGGTGGCTCAGCCGTTAAGCGTCTGCCTTCGGCTCAGGTCATGATCTCAGGGTCCTGGGATCGAGCCCCGCATCGGGCTCCCTGCTCGGCGGGAAGCCTGCTTCTCCCTCTCCCACTCCCTCAGCTTGTGTTCCCTCTCTCGCTGTGTCTCTCTCTGTCAAATAAATAAATAAAATCTTTAAAAAAAAAAAAGAAAAAGGAAAGAAATAATAAAGATATGAACAGAAATCAGTGAAATTAAAAAGAGAAAAATAATAGGAAAAAAACAAACAAAAAGCTAGTTCTTAGAGAGAATAAAACACTGACACATCTCCAGCAAGACTGCCGAAATAAAAAAGACACAAATTACTACTATCAGGAATGAAGCAGGCAATGTCACTACAGGCCCTGCAGACATCAAAGGAAAAATCACAGGATGCCTGGAATGACTCTACACACATAAACTTGACAATATGGATGAAATGGACTACTTCCTCAAAAAACAAACTACTGCAACTCGTCAAACATGAAATGCATTATTTCATTAGCTTTGTAACTGTGAAAGAAACTAATTTCATAATTATAAACATGTCCAAAAGAGAAATCTCCAACCCCAGATGGTTGCACTGGAGAAGTCTACCAAATGTTGAAAAGAATTAACATCAATTCTATACAAGGTCTTCCAGAAAATAGAAGAGAAGGGAACACTTTTCAGTTCATCCACAAAGCTAATATTACCCTGATACCAAAATCCGTCAAAGACAGTACAAGAAGGAAAAATACAGACCAATATCCAACATAAATACAGCAACAAAAATCCTTAACAAAATTCTAGCAAATTCAATTATTCAATATACAATAAATTATACAGCATGACCAAGTGGGGTTTATTCCACAAATGACATTTGATTCAGTGTTTGAAAACTATCAGTATAATTTCTCATATTAACAGGGTAAAAAAGAAAAATCACATGATTGTATCAATTCAAAAAAGCATTAGAAAAAATCCAATGACCATTCATAATAGGAACTCTCAGAAAAACAGAAATACCAAAGAGCTTACTCACCTGATAAAAAGGAAATACTAAAAAGCATAGAGCTAACATTGTACATGATGAAAGACTGAATGTTTCTCCTCTAAGACTGGAAAGAAGGCAAGCATGTCTACTCTTACCTTTTTTACATTTAACATCCTGCTGTAAGTTCTAGCCAGTGCAAAGGCAAATAATAATAATAAAGAATAAAGGGGCGCCTTGGCAGCTCAGGCCATGATCCCAGGGTCCTAAGACTGAGCCCCATGTTGGGCTCCCTGCTCACTGAGGAGCCTGCTTCTCCCTCTCCCTCTGCTGCTCCCCCTGCTTGTGCTCTCTCTCTGTCAAATAAATAAATAAAATCTTTAAAAATAATAATAATAAAGTATAAAGATCAAAAAGGAAGAAATGCAGTTGGTTGATATATTCAAGAACCTGGATGAATCTCCAGAGAATTATATTGAGTGGAAAAAAAAAACCCAAATTAAATACTTTATAATTCCATTTATATGACATTGTTGAAATGACAAAATTACAGAAATGGAGAATAGATTACTGACTACCAGTGGTTAAAGAAGGAACAGGTGCAGGAGAGAAGTGGGTATGGTTATAAAGGGGCAATGCGAGAGATCTCTGTGGTGAAGAGATCTCCATTGTCACTTATATCATTGCCAATACCCAGGTTGTGATACTGAAATATAGTTTTATAAGCTGTTACCACTGGGGAAAATGGTAAAGGGTTTATATGATCTCCATATTAATTCATACTCATGAATCTACAATTATCTCAAAGTAAGTAGTTAAATTTTTTATTTATTCACTTGAGAGAGAGAGAGAGACAGGGAGAGAGGGACAGCAAGAACAAGGGGGAGGGGCAAAGGGAGAGGGAGAAGCAGACTCCCCGCTGAGCAGGGAGCCCAATGTGGGGCTCGATCCTGAGACCCCGGGATCATGACTCGAGCTGAAGGCAGACGCTTAACCGACTGAGCCACCCAGGCACCCCTCAAAGTAAGTAATTAATTTTTTTAAAGATTTTATTTATTTGACAGAGAGAGACACAGCAAGAGAGGGACCACAAGCAGGGGGAGTGGGAGAGGGAGAAGCAGGCTTCCCGCCGAGCAGGGAGCCCAATATGGGGCTCGATCCCAGGACCCTGAGATCATAACCTGAGCTGAAGGCAGACGCTTAACAACTGAGCCACCCAGGTGCCCCAAGTAGTTAAATTTTTAAAAATGGAAACAAAAAGCCCCTTCTCACATGAAGCTAGTTGGACACAGAAGAGAAACAAACCTTAAAAAGTAAAAGAGAAAGAAAAACTGCTTGAAAAATATATTACATTGCATCATACAGATTAGTACAGAAAGAATTAGGAAAGAAGTGTGTCAGTTGAATTTATCTGAGTTTTTAGAGTGGAGGAAATGGCCTGGAGCTTGAGGAATGAGTGGGCTGTATGTAAAGATGTCCTTGGAAGGGGAAGAAGAGCAACACTAAGAAATTAAGTAATCAACTGAATATTAGAGAATTGCTTCTTAAAATTACATGGGCACAACATAACATAATTAAAAAAAAGAAAATGGAAATGTTAATCTCTTCTTTAAAAAGTTGTTAGGAATATTAAATGGATATTAAATATTAAAAAAAATTACAATGGCACAAGCAAACAAATGGAACAAGTGAACAAACACATAATTCAATCCCATCTACCTCAACCTTATTTTAAAAATGGAGAATAAAGAAAAGAGGTTCCGATTTTGAAAATTCAAGTCTGTTTGGTGGGTGTGATACCTTTCATATACAATTTCATAATTGTCAGAGAATCTAAATGACAATGCTTTAGGGTTGGGAAATTAGTCTTTATATTAAAAACAGCTAGGCTCTAATCTATTAATAATTCCTCCTGACATATATTTATAGGAATATCTTAGATCTGGTTCCCCAAAAGCAGCCCTGAGATCAAGATTTGTATTTAAGTCATTTATTGAGGAAGTGCTCCTAGGAAAAACATGAGCGAGTGGTGGAAGCAAGATAGAGAAGAGAAAGAAAATAGGAAATTTGCAATTTCAAGCAAAATCCCATGGAGGGAAAGTTAAACCTGATTCTAGAGATCTCAGAGTTTATCCTAACCAGAGGCAAGGAAACAGAACTTTTATATTCTCACCCCAGTCAGTCAATAGTTAAGGACCTTGAGGTGAGAAGGGGTGGATATAAATTCTTAGGTACTTTTGGCTTTCTAACTCCATGGATACAGCAGCTTTAGTGGCCAAGAGAAGCCCTGCCAGGAGAACAGTAGATACTAGCCAGAAGCAGAAGCACATAGAAACCTAGGAAGCCATGCACAGAAGTTGTACAAGTCATCGGATGGAACCTGAGTAGGATCTCTGCCAAGGTCTGTCCACTACAGAGTTGGTACACACATCTCTAGTATCTCAATTTAAAGCAATCGTGTTAAAATTACTCAAGTGTTATAAGATGTCATTAGTCTTGAGTTAGCTCCAGACCTTTGTCAGACCCTGAAGCACACAGCATGTAGTCCCCATGGACTCTAGAGTAGCATTAAGCAGAAAAGAAGAAAGGATGCTGAAGGAGAGGGAA
>NW_023270971.1:56708-80650 GCF_011800145.1 Mirounga leonina
AAAAGAAGGAAGGAAGGAAGGAAGGAAGGAAGGAAGGAAGGAAGGAAGGAAGGAAGGAGGGAGGGAGGGAGGGAAGGAAGGAAGGAAGGAAGGAAGGAAGGAAGGAAGGAAGGAAGGAAAAAGAAAGAAAGAAGAAAGAAAGAGAAAGAAAGAAAAGAAAGAAAGAAAGAAGAAAGAAAGAAAGAAGGAAAGAAAGAAAGAAAGAAAGAAAAAGAAGAAAGAAGAAAGAAAGAAAGAAAGGAAGAAAGAAAGAAAGAAAGAAAGAAAGAAAGAAAGAAAGAAAGAAAGAAAGAAAGAAAGAAAGAAAGAAAGAAAGAAAAGAAAGGAAGAGGAGAGAGAGGAAAGAAAAGGGAATTAACTGAATGCCTTACTATGCCAAAAAACTGCACTAGACAATTTATTTTTTTTTATTTTTTTTCAAAATTTTATTTATTTATTCATGAGAGACAGAGAGAGAGAGAGAGAGAGGCAGAGGGAGAAGCAGGCTCCCAAGGAGCAGGGAGCCCGATGCGGGACTCGATCCCAGGACCCTGAGATCATGACCTGAGCCGAAGGCAGACACCTAACCATCTGAGCCACCCAGGCGCCCCTAGACAATTTATTTTCTTAATATCGTTTAATATTTATAACAACTCTACAGAGTAAATTATCATTCCCATTTTGCAGGGAAGAACAACCAAGTCTCAGGAAAATAAGTAACCTGCCCAATGTCATACAACCAGGAATCAATCACAGGTCTTTCTGATCTTAAACTCGATGTTCCTTCTATCATACTGCTACCAGCCTCCCAGGAAGGAAGTAAGAAAGTGAAAAAAGGGATTGAGGGAGGGCAAAATGAACTCAGTTTCCTTTACAATTTTTCCTATGTCCAGCCTTTCCTGTTCTAATATTAATCACTTCTACAGTCTAATCATTAACTAATTCATTCAATGAGTAATTACCAACCCTGCTATATGCTACCTATATCTTGAATCCAACCACTTTCAGGTCCTCGGAATTGAGGAGTGAATAAACCCAGCAAAATTCTGCTCTCATGAAGATCGATTTTTCCAGTGGAAGGAGGCACATAATGAATAAGTAAATAAGGAAAATGTATTTGTTAGCTGTTGATGAATAGATGATCAGGAGAGACTCCATGAATAAAAAGTTAACTGATAAAATTGATGAATATTTTTAGAGAGAGGTTGTAGACCATAGTAAATGCAAAGTGCCCAAAGCAAGAATATATTTGCTATGATCAAGGAATTGCTAAATGGAGTGAACAAGCGTGAAAGGAAGAATAGTAGCCATTGAGTTCAGATAGCTGTGATGTAATTGCAGAGGGTGGAGGTAGAGAAGTTGAATAGATAGCACCTCATAAGCCATAAAGTCTTCGATTTCTCTTCTAAGATGGGAAGCCATTAGATATTTTTTAAGCAAAAGAGCGGCATGATGTTTTTAAAAGGATGTCTCCCACTCCTTCATTGAGACTTTGACTGTTGAATGGCTGGGATGAAAGCATTAAACCAGTTAGGAAGCTAAAGCAAAAATCCAGGCATAAAATGATAGCATTTTTTTTTACCACAGCAATATTGGTAAAGAGTAATCATAAGAATCTAAATATTTGCTTTGAGTGCAGAGCCAAAAGGATTTGCAGATATAGGATTTAAGAGAGAGAAAGGAGGCAAGAATGATCCTAAAGGTCTCCCACCTGTACAACTTGGAAGAATGAGGTTGTTAATTATTTAAGATAAGAAATTGAGAGCAGGAGTTATGTGGGGGAGTGGAATGTAATAGGGCAGAGGACGGTAATTTTGTTGCGAATTATTTGTAACATGGCTTTACATTTCTTTAGAAAAATATCCTTGATGGGTACAAAATAAATAAGTAAAACTACTTCATTGTACTCCCTTTCTGTTATGCCTTTATTCTGTCTTATCTTCTTGTCTTTTTTTCTTTCTCTGTTTCCCTCTTTCTGTCATTCTCTCTCCCCCTCCCTTTCTTCCTTCTCTCTCTTCTTCCCTACTTCTTTCTCTCCCTCTGTATAACTTTTCTCCATTTTCAGACATCACTGTGGTCATGATTGTGAAGGACAGAGGGTTAGGACCACATTCAAGTATAACGTAACTTTTGGGAAAATGTTCTGAGGGACTCCCCTCAATATCAGGAGCATGAGTAGAGGCATTGTTGGAAAGCTTTGATTCATCATTTGGTTTCTGTAATTCAGTCAGTTTTTGTTTTGTTTTGTTTTTTTGCTTTTGTTAAATAGACAGTAAGAATTTCAAAAACAAAGATCTTTGTACACCTGTTTTCATATATGCCACCTGATTTGTTCAGAATCACAAGTTGCCCAAATTATAAAGCCAATTAGATGGGAGCTATTTCCAGAAAGAAACAAAAGGGTTGCAAATTCAGTTCTTCTGAATCTTTTTTACTTGTTTTATTCCTAATTATTAACAATGAACATTAATGTATTCTATTATTAGTATGGAAATAATAACTAAAGGGTATTTTTCCAATATACAGTCTCATATTTTTGACTTTTTGAATCCTTTATGGAAACTGTTAATTTGCTATGCTATATTGCTATACTTACACTACTCCTTAAATTAAAAAATGTAAAAAAATTTTAAAAATAAACATAGCTAAAAATAACGGGTCTCATGGAAACACATAAAAGTGGAATCTTTAAAAAAGTTTTTTTTTAATGTGAGATGCAGAGTATAAATCTTTTTTGGGCTGGTTTGACCACCCAAGGTCAGAAGCAATGTTGGCTCCCTTCCAAGGTGTCCACCCCTTTGGGTATCCAGTAGGTCAGGGCTTATGACTCCTAATGAGTAATGCAGTGGTACTCAAGCTGTTACAGATGGGATGGGAATAGCAGAAACCACGCCTCTCTAATTACATGTATTAGCCCTCTAGCATTGGGATGCATTCTAACATTTTAGGATGGGGGGAGCCAGCTGAATAATCACATGGGAAATACAAATCTGCAGGAGCTGCCAAAGTTGTCCCAGATTCTAGCTGCCAGACGGTCTTTACACTATTCTGATATTAGTACTGACAGCCTGAGTACCTCCTGCAGATGTCAAAGCCAAGGTCAAGGCCAAGGGAAGTGAACAAGCTGTCAGCCTAGCATAAAGAAAACAGGTAAGCACATCATGAAGGCAATAGGGAAGTCTCCATAATTGGCAGAAATGTTGGGCAGAAGCTATAGGTCATGACATTAGTGGAAATCTATGAGATCACTCCCTCCTTAATGCTCCCACAGGAAAGCAGAAAAATCAGTACTTGATGAAAGGTCAGCATTTTATGGACTGACTTCCTATCAGCTATACCTTTCAAATGCCTTTCTTTTTTTAGACTTTATAACCCTTTTATTTTTAAGATCAGGTCTTTATTAGATGTACCTGAAGAAAAATGAATCTATCTGCTACTTAGGAATTAGGCAATCTTATGACTTTAAGCAATTGCAAATGATGGAGTTATTTTAAAATAAACTAATGGAAGAAAGAAATTAAAAACTGATCCCATCACTTATGTGTTTAGGAAAGGCTGTATGAACAAAAAAATATAGCAATTAATTTACTAAGGGGATCTCCATTCTGAAATACAGTTAAAATGGGAACTACAGAGCTACAATTTAGAATAAAGTACTAAAATTATATGTGAATTAAATTGTGTATGTAAGTATCATATACTTTACATAACAATAAAGCTAATGATCATTAAACTCCTCCATTGTGCCAGATCCTATGCTAAGCACTGTTACATAAATTATTCATTTAATTCACAAAACAAGTCATTCAACTAGGTTTATATGTATGGTTGCTTAGAGAAGTCACTCATCTAGTAAGTGATGAGTTTGGGTCTGAGAACTACACTCGTCTGACTGGGAAGTCTTTACCCTTAACACTGCAGTGTTCTCTCTTTCTTCACAACTGACTCTGAAAAGATAGTCCAAGTGCTGAAGGAACATGCAGTGAAATAGTGGTTTGAGAATATGGCAAAAAACTGAAGATCAATTGGGCGGGTCCTACTCTGCTTCTAATTTGTATTATGATTTAATTATGTCTAAGGCTTCTTTCCACAAACTCCTCATAGTTACTTAAGGAGGAAATGCTTGATATAAATTCTGATAAATGGGGGAGCAGATATTTTTTCTTTTAATACAAAAATAAATATAAAGCCAACAATAATAAATGTATGCTACATATATCCTCTTCACAAGATGAAAAAGCAAGCTCATTTTCAAATGAAAATAACAAAAGCGATAACTTCTGCTGGATCAGAACTGAAAAATGTAGTAATGTGAGAGTTACCTGATTAATAATTATGGATGAAGCAAGCGATTATGGACAGGTTTGCAAGAAAAATGTGTTAATGTTTTGGGGAGCCAGGGTTCTCTTTGAGGAAGAAAAGACACACCACATACGAAATGGAGAAAAGCAAGGAAAAAACCTCTGGGGATGAATTGAAATTATAGGTTTCTGTGCATACTCCTAATTTCTAAAATATGTGTGCATGTGTATCTGTATGGATATATATATCTGTGTTGGTATAAACATGTATGACGGTGTGTGTGTGTGTATGTATGTATGTATATATGTGTGTGCATGTGTGTGTGTGCTTTTTTCCTAACACTGGTTGCTGAAAGGGCCCAGAAGTAAAACACTACAATAAAAATAAGTATACAGTGACAAGAGCTTATATCTTTATTTTTTTAAAGATTATTTATTTATTTGAGAGAGCAAGAGAGAGAGAGAGAGAACGGAACAAGTAGGGGGAGGCGCAGAAGGAGAGGGACAGCAGACTGCATGCTGAGCACTGAGAGTGGACCCAGATGTGGGGCTCAGTCCCAGGACCTTGAGATCATGACCTGAGCCGAAACCAAGTCGGACACTTAACCAACTGAGTCACGCAGGTGCCCCAAGAGATTATATCTTTAATATTACTCTCCATTAGAATAATCCTGGGTTCCTTGGAGAAATGACTCCAGGGCTAGAGCAGGAGAGGTGGAAGATGGGCCTGTAACATCTTGCTATAATAGAAAGTAAGGAAGTGTTCAAGAAAATCATGTGGGCCTGTCCCAAGGACACAGGAGTCAGCTTGAATGAGCTCCCACTGGCAAAATCTGGGTCTCTTTGAGCATCAAAAGAGTCAAGAATAATAATAAATTATGAATTTAAAAAAGACATATAAACAGATGGACAGATAAATGGGGGGGGGAGGAAGACCTCTTGTTTACAGTAAAATGTCACCAGGTATGAACTAGTGAGTAATTATTGCACAATCATCACTGTAACTATTGGTAGATAAGAATTGTCAATGGATGCTAAATCCAGGGGAAATTTTGACGACAATCAGCATATTTGCATGATCCTGAAGTGTCTCCCTACAGAGTACTTCCTAGTTGCAAAGAAAATGTAATAACCATAGAATGGAGAGATCAGACAAACCCCTTGACCCAGTGATCAAAACTGTCATCACTGATGAGGGACAGATGTACACCATGTGCACCAGATGTGATTCCCTGAGCATTACACAGCATCACTTAGGTATCTTTCTTGTCAAAAATACACAATCTGAACGTAGACAAACCCAAAATGAGGAAGAGTACTAAAAAAGAGAGAGAGACAGAGAAAGAGTTCTTAAAAAATGCTGACATGAATAAGAAAGACTGAAAATGTTTCAGATTAAGAAGACTAACTCATAAAAGCTAAATGCAAAAGCTGATTCCAGACTGGATTTTATACAAGAGGAAAAACAACTCTGTAATGAACATTTAGGGTCAATTAACAAAACTGGAATACTTAGGGTGGATTAGAGAGTATTCTATCAATGTTAAATGTACTGGAATGATAACTGCAAGACATTATCCATATTCTTAGTAAATACACACTGAAGGACAATATATAATATCAAATCGTATAGAATATGTGTACATATGTATATGTGTGTGTGTATATATATATATACACACACACATATACAAATAGGTATATACCTCTACGTATATATATGTGTGCATAGAGAGAGACAGACACAAACGAGATAAAATGTTAAAAAAAGATAAGTCTGAATTAAGGGTATGTTGGTATTATTTTTTGTACCATTCCTACTCTTGCAACATTGATATAACTGAAATTTAATTTTAAGTTTGAAATGAATTATTGGATTAATTTTTAATGTTTAACTTAAATGATCATTTTAAATGATTGCTCTTCAATCATTCATCCAAATTGTCAAAACCAATATTAATATAACAACATAATAAGGAGCCTGCTAAATTTAAGTTTTTGAAGGTACCAAGTAATGATCGTTAAAATTTTGATAATTTCTCTGAAGAAGAAGGGATTTTGTTTGTTTTATTTTTAAAGTGGGAAAGATATAGGATGATTATAAGCCATAAGAAATAATGAAAAGGTGATGAAATATTTAAAAATCAGTAGAAAGTGAAAAATATCATTCTGTAAGTAACTTTAAATGTAATTTATGTGAGATTGACTGGTAAGTTGGCACTCTTTACTGGTGGATTTATGAACTTTATATTATTATTTTTTTAAAGATTTTATTTATTCACTCAAGACACAGGGATACAGAGAGAGAAAGAGAGCACGAGCAGGGGGAGAGGCAGAGAAAGAAGCAGGCTCCCCGCTGAGCCAGGAGCCGGAGGTGGGGCTTGATCCCAGGACCCTGGGATCATGACCTGAGCTGAAGGCAGATGCTTAACCATCTGAGCCACCCAGGCGCCCCTATGAACTTTATATTATAAAGACATAACAAAAACATGAATGGCTTTCATACCCAAAATAAAAACAAAAATAATAGATGGCAAATAATCAAATAGACAATACTGGTATTCCTGATAAGAAAAAAAATAATTTTCTCTTGTGTCAAATGGTATAAAACATCAAATAATGCCATAACAATGAGACTTGCAGTGAATATGAGAACATGTGATAAGGTGAAATCCATTTCTTATTTCAATGAACAAAAATTTACCTCAGGTCCCAAGAACGTGTTCATGATTGAGATATTTAAAATGAGATCAGGGGCACATGAGTGGCTCAGCTGGTTAAGCTTTTGACTCTTGATTTTGGCTCAGGTCATGACCTCAGGGTTGTGAAATGGAGCCCCTTGATGGGTTCTGTACTGATCAGGCAGTCTGCTTCTCTCCTTCTCCCTCTGTTCCCCCCACTACTCTCTCTCTCTCTCTCTCTGTCTCTCACGTGCACATGTGCACTTTCAAAAATAAATAAATAAATCTTTTAATAAAATAAAATAAGATCAAAGATTCTTGGGGGAAAAATATTAAAGGAACATTTGCTCATCTCCAAAGGACGAGAACTTAGGTAAAACAAAGTATATTAAGAATAAACAAAGTATATTAAGAATATAAATATCAATATTTATAATTATCATGAGTTCTCAAAATATATATGCATAAGAATCTCTTAGACTTTGTAAAATAATGCAGATTTCAAGGTTATCACACTCAGACTTTGATCCCTCATTTCTGGGGTTGACTGTCGGTGGAAAACACTTCGAGAAGCACATCTAAAGGTCATATGGATTTAATTCATGGACATCATGATGTTGGACAAACAGCTACTCAATTAATTAGTCATATGTAATAGTTCCTGAGTATTTGACCTATGACTGTCCACCTTACATCCCCACTCTTCATATGTGTATTCAGTTGATAATGATCTCTTATAGTTAGAGATGGGAGTTAAAAATGTCTACTTTGGAGTTGCCCATAACTTTGAATACCATCAGCATCATGTTCAAAAATAAAATGTTTGCTATCTGAGGATAAATACTATTGAAAAATGACTATTTAAGTTGGGGGTGCTCAACTAAATAATTTTTAGAATAATTTAAATTGAACTTTCTATTTTGAATGAAATGAAACAAAAACTTTCAAATTTTTTTGTATTTAACAAAATGAATAATTACAAACATAAGTTTAATATCTGAATGGCGAGTGAATCAAATATTTATTTGTCTTTATCAAGGAATACTTTTTCTGACAAAGTTTTATTATATCACAAATTTACAGCCTTTATATTATCACATATGGCTTTCATGGCTAAATTACTCCTCAAAAATCATCACATAAAAAATCTTATTTTGGGATACAATAAAGACTTATCAGCATTTGTATCAGGTATATTAGTTATTTGATGGTCAAAATGTTCTCTTTTGAGATACCTACTGTTCTCTCATACAACTCTGTCTAAAAATTTAGCCTGTCTAAACACACACACACACACACACACTTCATTCATTGTGTTTGTTTACTCTAAGAATTAGTGATTGTTTTGCATGTGTTTCCATTATAACTCCATTGTATTTTACTGGGTGATAGCTTGGCACTGGATTTTAGCAGTTGTCCAGCATCATATTCTTGGTTTCATGAAATCTTGACATTGCCAATTTTACTTTGTCATCAACTGACTCTGTAGTACATTGTACTGTTGCAAGCATCCAACATTTCACAAAACACCAACCATATAAATAAACACTAGAGAGAAGGGAAATTTGAATTCAGACTATTTTTATAAGTGGTTAATTCACTAATGAATTATGTTGTGTTGTGATTATTTAGCTTCTCATTTTACCTTGAAACCATGGGGATATTGAAAATAAACACTGGGAAATTAGAACCACCTGTATATGGTTCCTGGCATACATTATTGCTCCTTGTTATTCTCCTAAAGATTCTGATTCTCTTCCAGGATTCCTTGATCCAACAATTAAATCATAGGGCATGTAAGATTGTTGCACTAGATCAGAACCTGGATGAAGACCAGCATCCTACCTAATTTGCATATGGACTTTCAGTTGAAATGGACAAAATGGGACAAAATGGCAAAAGGACAGAATGAAGGACCCTCAAAGATAAAGGATAGAGTGACTCCAACATCAAATTTCTAACTTAAATATCATTGCATTTCATCTTCAAAAGAAAAAGCTATGGGCAGATAAAAGTTCTCTGTTAGGAATCATTTATTGGTTAACTTAGTCAGTAAATATTTACTAAATATTTTCCATGTAGCAAACATTTTGTTGTGTAAGTCAAAGATGGTAAAGAGAGAGAACATAAAATGAAAAAGAGTAGAGAAGTTATATTGATTTACCTGATGCTCTACCTTTATAAAACTGGAGGATTCTAATACTCCTAAACAAATATATGATTTACAGTGAAAAAAATTATTCTGAATATAAGGCTGAAATAAATGCTTTCTAATGGATTGTTTTGACATGCCTCATATAAATCATTCATTTAACTGAAATCAATGTTTTACTTAACACTGATTAACAGTTAAGAAGACAAAGCCAACTGGCTAACCTGCAACAGACGGAATTGTCATGTGGGAGAAGAAAATACTGACCTAACACTACTCTAGTGTGAACTAAGGATAAACATTTAAATTGCACAGACACAGTATAAGCTGCATATGCACATGACTATGAAATCAAACTTCAATTTGTAAGCTTCAGTCCTACAAAAATGACATAAGGAACAATTTACACCAAACCTCTCACACTATAATGTATTACATTCTTTTAGCAGCTAGACTATAATGGCCCCAAAATTAACTCCCTTATGTCACATGAAGAGCTTAGTGGTTTCGAAACAAGCAAATAAAATTATATCTTACAAAGAGTACTATGGCCATTACAGAATGTTTTGATTCTAAGTTTTGAGGCCCACTTATCTATTCTTATAATCTTCAGATCTTTGTAGAATTGAAAACTATGCTTATAATGTCAAGGCTTCTTTTCAATTTTCAGTGGATTGGTTCTCAGTGTTTGTTATAGTATTTACATTCAGATTATGTAACAGAACCATGCTCACTCAATTAGTTTTAAAAAGTGTCTAGGTAATTTCATAAGATTGTCACTTGTACTCCTCATAAAGGACCTACTTAATATTATTAATCATTCATTTGTTAACTGTTATGTGCCCAGCATTATTATAGGTCTAGAGAATTCTTGAGATAAAAAAAAAAAAACACAAACCACATTGGTCTCTGCCTTAGAAGGTCACAGTCTAGAGCAGAGACTGACTAAATCAAATATAAGGAAGTTTTTTAGTTGTAAGCAAAGCTGAGTATTCCTTGCAGAAATACAACAGCAAAAGGGGGGAAAATGTAATTACATCCACAAAAAAATCATTTATAAAATGATAATGAGATTTCCTGAGCTTGATTTTCCTCTTCATTGGCTAGAGCTGGAGGATTCCTGCCATTCTAGGTACACTTTGTGTGAGCTTAGTGCCAATTTTTAAACTTCCCTCACATAAGATTTGGGCAGTGATGCCAGGCAGAATCAGACAGTTATTAGCACAGTATGTCAAGTGTCCCTCCTCCTCCTTCTTTGGTCTTTCTCTCTTTTGACAGTCAAGAACTTATGATGAATTAGAACCTATGAAGCCAATTGCTGCAACTAGTCTCTCACTAGCAATCTCCCTGGCAAATGTCCCTGGCTCTGGGTGACAGGCACTTTGTGAGCTATCTGTCATTCTCCCCTGCTGGGCAGGGAGCTTGGTGACTGCTGTCTGGGATTTCTGTTTGAGCCAAAGGTTTATTTGGCTCTCCAATGAACTCAAAAAGAGCCAAAAGATAATAATAGCTAATATATATCAAGCATTTACCAAGTGCAAACCCCATTTCAATCACTTCACGTAACACAACTAGGGCACAAATAGGTCCTCACCGACTCTCAACTCATGCCTTGAGAAATGTCCTAAGACTAGTCAACTCTCACTTTGAAAGCAGTTTGGCTAATCTAATCTCTAGCCTGTTTATGGGATCCATAGTTGATTTATGAAAATATTATTTAATAATACGTTGCTTAGAGTTATCTTAAAATAACTTTGATTTCTCTGACATCAGCTGTCATCAGCTGAAGATAGAGATTTAGCCAGACCCAAAATATTTGCCTTGTAAAATTCATGATGTATCATCAGAAAGAGAAAGCATCATGTGATTGAAAAGCACTCAATTTGGAGTCCAAAGACTTGTGGTTCCAATGACAGCCCCCTATTTTACTGACTCATGATAGTAGTCAAATTATAACCTTATCTGTAATATGATTAATAATCTGAGATGGCTATCTATCTTTCAAGATGTTTATGACAATGCTAGAAAAAGGTTTTTGAAGATTTTATATATACATCAGTTATATTCTGGGTTATGCTGTACTAATTTATATATTTGTCTCTGTATATTCTGCATAGGATCAAGAACTGTCTTCCCTATCTTTATACCTCCCAACAGCCCCAGTACTATGCCTTACACTGTACAGGAACTCAGTAAATATGTTGACATTTTTATTGTTTATTTTATTTATTTTTTTATTTTTTTTTAAAGATTTTATTTATTTATTTGAGAGAGAGAGAATGAGAGACAGAGCATGAGAGGGAGGAGGGTCAGAGGGAGAAGCAGACTCCCTGCCGAGCAGGAAGCCCGATGCGGGACTCGATCCCAGGACTCCAGGATCATGACCTGAGCCGAAGGCAGTCGCTTAACCAACTGAGCCACCCAGGCGCCCCGACATTTTTATTGTTTAGATTCAACCTTTCAATAAAGCCAAAGATAGCATATGTGTTAACATGCCATCTTTAAATGAAAATTTAATATATCTAACACTTGTAGAAATATGCTTAGAGCTTTTTAAATATCATTATCATTATTACACCTCTAATTGTTTTTCTTTTTTTTCTAACATAATGTTAAATGTTACTCCCTTCCATGACTCTTTTTTTTTTATTATGTTCAATTATCTTATTGTTTTTCAAGGTGATTATCTTACCCAGCTCCCTCCACATTCTTTCAATATAGGCACATACAATGGTTCAGTCCGTGCTCTTTATTTTTTTGAAGATTTATTCATTTATTTTAGAGAGAGAGAGTGAGAGACAGCTAGCACACGTGAGCGGGGCGGGGGGCAGAGGGAGAGGGAGACAAGCAGACTTCCTGCTGAGTAGGGAGCCTGAAGCAGGGCTCTGTCCCAGGATGGAATCATGACCTGAGCCGAAATCAAGAGCTGGACGCCTAACTGACAGAGCCACCCAGACAACCCCAGTCTGTGCTCTTTAAATAAAGTCTAATTATCCTAAATTATAATTCAATTGATAACAATGGTTTTTGGTGTTTTTTTTTTTTAAGATTTTATTTATTTATTTGACAGAGAGAGACACAGTGAGAGAGGGAACACAAGCAGGGGGAGCGGGAGAAGCAGACTTCCCACCGAGCAGGGAGCCCGATGCGGGGCTCAATCCCAGGACCCTGGGATCGTGACCTGAGCCGAAGGCAGACACTTAACGACTGAGCCACCCAGGCGCCCAACAATGGTTTTGTTTTAATA
This sequence comes from Mirounga leonina, assembly GCF_011800145.1. Classification (NCBI taxonomy): domain Eukaryota; kingdom Metazoa; phylum Chordata; class Mammalia; order Carnivora; family Phocidae; genus Mirounga; species Mirounga leonina. The sequence continues at coordinate 69,069 of NW_023270971.1, forward strand.
TTATATTTTACCAACTAAGTAACTATTTATCTATTAAACTTAGGTTGACTTAAGGAGTCTGTTTGATATATAATAGAATGCAAATTATACATTATTCAAAAGTTTTTTGTTCAACAAAACTTTTAGATATAAATTGTTATCATTTTCTATAAAGTATCTTGAAAGCACATTATTTATGATATCCAATGTTTCTGAATTATTTTGGCTTTCCTGTGAAGTGACCTCTAAGTGTTAAAACTAACATTTATACGTATTCTCATGATAGTGATGGAGATTGAGTTTATCATTAAAATATTATCAGAAAGGAAATACCAGTAAGGTGGTGTGTCCAAAGGCCAAAGTGAGTCAGTGAACCTCTGAGAACTGAGCAATTCTTCAGGTAATTGACATGACATAGCTTACTGGTCCTGCACTCAGACCTGGGCAAGGGGGACTTCTGCCCTGGACCCCAAGCCTGAGAGTATCCTATACATTACAAATATGGACATACAAAGATGTTCTGTTTTATTTGGGGGAACCTAAGAAAAGTTTTGGAGATAATAATTTAGACTATGATGAAAACCACAAGATGAACGCTTGAGCTGAACTGAACCACTCAAGACAGAAGGACAGAGAGAGAGAGAGAGAGAGAGAGAGAGTGTGTGGGTGTGGGTGTGTGTATGTGTAGGGTGGTGAGATGGGAAGATTGTAGGCTTTGACTGGGAGAAGCAGAGAAAGAGTAACTGTTTTTAGTAACTCTCCCAAATCTTTGAAGGTGGGTAGCATAGCTCTTAGAACTGCTTAGAAATTCTGAGTCAGAAAACTGATATGATAGAGGAAGAAAGCTGTTCTTTCTGGCTCGTTGGTGAGTTTGACTCAGTCGGTTTCCAGCTCAGGTTCAGGCAGGTCCTGTCACCACCAAACCTTGCCTTGTCACATCAGGTCCCTACTATCATTTCAGCTCCTAGATAGCAGGGCTGGCTGGGGAGAACTGCTCCCCTTCAGATTCCAGATCCCAAAGTCTATACCCGAAGAACAGTTTTTGATGAGGGTGGAGGAACGGAGAGGAAGTCTGGGCCATGAAAACAGTTTGATTTACAACTTTGACATATTTAGAAATATGTTCACGGGCCTCTTGTTGTGGGCTCTGCAAATGTGGGGAAAGGGCCTGTAGCTTTCCACATCAAGAGAACCCTGTTTCAAAGTATTGTTAATCTCAGAGAACATTAGTATTGTTCAATGTTGGGGAAAAATACCAATCTACCAAGAAGCTTCCAAGTAATGTGATTACTGAGTAAGCTAACAATAATGCCACTAAACCAAACTAAATCAGACAAATGTACTTTCATTATGAACTTACATGGGTATCTACAGGTTCCTAGAAATTGACTTCTTTGACTCTTTCCTATTTTTAAATAAGAAATTTAAGTCAAAGGAATTTCCCATTCATTATCTTTTATTCAACACCTGTATATTGTGCCAGGTAATAAGTGTTAAGAGGATTGTTGAAGCAAAAGAAGAGAATATAAAGTGACATGGGAATCCCAGGTCAGTTCCAGTGGTCATTTAAAAATGTGGTGCCATTAGAAAGGAGATAGGAATGAAGGAGAGAAAAGGAACCATATGAGTTTGCAGGAGACGATTGCTGAACACAGAACTGAAAATGCAAATTCTTGAATTAGAAGGGAAGTATTTGGTATATTGAAATAGTGAGCAAAGACGAAAGAGCAATAAGAAATGGAATCACAGAGGTAACCAGAGCCAAATCCTGTAGGGCTCTGTGCACAAAGACTTTAGATTTTATACTGAGTGAGCTGGGCAGAAATGGAAGTTGGAGACTCAGAGAATGACATAGTCTGCTTTAAGAGGATGAAAGGTCCCAGTGGCTGATGCATGGCAGAGACTGAAAGGAGCAGGGAGACCAATCAGAGCACAGCATATTAAAGGCAGTCTGGTCATCCAGTGTTTTTTCTGCATGCCTTACTTCCTCCTATTAAGAGTTGACATTCTTAAAAATCTTAACTCTTTCCTACCTTTAAATTTGTTTTATATGGTATTTCCCTTAAAAACAGATTGAGATATTATTTTTTTTACCCCTTCTTTCCTTCACTTTATTCCTAGTGGGGAAAGCAAATTTGTTGAGATGGTGTAAAAATACAGTGTTTTCTATTGCTATTGTTTAAAATGCAGCAAAATTAACATATTAAATTGAACATCAATAATATTTTCCAGAGTAGCCTTTGATAGTATACTTCTCTCAGTTAAATAAACTGAGCCTGTGATATATGTACCTTTATGTATTTATACATATATTTTTATATACTACTATATGTATATATATTATTAAAATACAGGGCATTATAAATATATATATCATAAAAGTTTATAAAAACTGAATAAAATTGAATTGTTAAAATTCTAATAGATCTGATAGGTATGCACTCTACTTTGAACACACCACCAAAGTTAGAGAGGCCTAATTCTAAATTACATGAATGTTAATAGTCCCCTCCAGTGAAAGGACCTACTACAACCTTTCCTGGAAGCATAAAATTTGTGCACGATTATTGAGATTTCATGACCATCTCTAGGACAGAGATCAGTAGAAAGACAGGAGCATGGAAAAGACTGAGCAGGTGGGATTGGCTGAGAAGGAAGACAGAAGAGAAAGGATTCTAAGGCTCATCCAAGGTAGCTCTGTGTGAAGTGAAAAGTGACTTGAAGAGGTAAGTACAGACATATTTCACTCCGCCTTCCAGGTTCTATATGTTTCTAACTATTCATGATGTTTTCTTTCTGCACTATAATATAACTATATGCCCTTCCAGATATTGAGGGCTTTACTCAGGTGTTTCTTCCCTTAGCTAACTCTACCTCCATCCATCTTTATATATTCACATCTAAATTTATACCCATCTCTATGCTTATATCTCTATATGTAGATACATGTCAACATGTCTGTCTATCCATCTATCATCTATTTCTCCCTATGTATATTTGTGGAATCATTGGAGAATTTCACTTAGCAGATAGATAACAAGATTTAGCAGCATGCTCTACATATGCCTTCCTGAGAATGGTAGGAAGCTGATTCAACAGCTCAGTTCAGAGCCTTTACTTGCGGTGTCATCTCTTCTGCCTTTATCTTCCACTACTGACTTGAAAACAAATAGGGACACGTAATGGATAATTTGGAAAATGTCCCAAATGTACATGGAAAAAAATTAGAGCACTCCACGAAGATTTCAATAGGCAAAATGACTGAAATTCCCCATTATTACACGCTCAAACTAAATGCAATTTGGAATACCCTTAAGATTCTGGGTGAACTAGGCAGAAAGTACATAATTCTTTAGAGTAAATCATTATAGTCTCTTAATTCCCAAGTCATTAAACAGTTTACTCTTGAGCCAATAAGCTTCAGCAACACACACACAAATTGACTTTGCCTTTAAAGAGTTTCTCACTCTAAGGAAGAAGGTAAAACCCCACACTGAGCCTAGTAAATCTGCTAGCTTCTCATAATGCTTCTCAGTGTTTCCTACTTCTCATAAATGTGACTGCAGTTGTCTCCTCAATTCCACTTTGTTTTCAATTTTTACCAAAATGATTTCTCTAGGCTCAACTGTATCACATCAGTAGGCAATAAAGAGAAAAAGAGGAAGACACATTACTTAGAAAGGTATATTTTTGAGGGGCATTTTCTCAGGAAGTTCATGGCCATATCTGCATAGTTAGGACTTTATTTTTACAATTATGAATTCCATCAAATTTCATAAAAATATGGAAAAATATCTAAATATCCCTGGATTCAGGAGTCTGCTTCATCAAATCTTAAAATAATGACATAGTTGCTTACCTTTTGTGTATAGAGTTAAAAACTGCAGATGCATTTGAGGCCCCGGTATGTATCCCTCCCCAAACCATTCTCCCTCTCTCCTCAGAGTTAACCACCATTATGCCTTTTATGCTTATCATTCTCTTTCAAATCTTTATGATTTTATTCAATCTCTATACAGCCCTTAAAGAATATATGCTATGGTTTTACAAGAGTGTAATATCACTGGTGGTAACTTTGCGATATTATAATATTGCATATTATAATTTTTTGTAATGGTAACATTTTGTGTATATCATTCTGCAACTTGCTTTTTATTTTTATTTTTTGCTTCTTTTTAAAACTTCTGGAAAAGAAAATACATGAAAAATATTCTTACAGTTTACATCTTTGTCTTATTTCACTAAAATGCTTTCTCCTTACCATTTTTCTGCTGTCTCTTTCCTTTAAATTTATTAGATAAATGCTGGGCTTCTCGGTTTGATTTTCTACATTTCTTACATTTCCTCTCTTTCCTATCTCTGTTGCCTTGCTCTGCATTTTAAATTTCCTCCTCCATGCCTTTTAATATGGCTATTAATTTTTTTAAATTACTGTGTTTTGGAAAGAACTTTTTCCATTGCTTTCATAACTCTCTTTTAAAGCAGCCCATTCTCGTTTAATAGTTGTACTCTTTATTCAAACCAATTTGAGTATGGAAATTAGCTTTATGGTTTACTCTGATTTTGTACTCTTTAATATTAGTTATTCTGTTTACTCATCTAGGCTTCTCTCTCCTATGCTGCTGATTGTCTTCAAGTGTCTTGTGATCATTGTTTGTCAGTTCATGTTTGTGAACAAAAGATCTGGTCAACTAAAATGAGTAGCTGGTGTGGGAATTTCCTCCCATTAGGTACGCCTTTTTTTTTTTTTTTTTTTTTACTAACAGGTCTTTCTTTGAATGGTAGTACTGACTGTTCTGTAAATATGGGCAGACTGTTCCAGTGGTCAAGGCTGTTTCAATAGCCATTTCATCTAGGTCGCAAAGGTCAGGTCAGCCCTTCCCCTGACTTCCAATACCACCACAAGCCCAGCTTTATTATACAGAGTCTAAGGCTCACAACTGCAACCTCAGCCTTTTCTAAGTATATTATTAGATTTTTTAAAAATAGCTCTCTCCTTTTAACCTGGGGACAAATAAACTCTGTATCATGACAGTATTTGCTTTGTAATCATAAGGGTGCATTTGCGGAAGTAAATGGAGCTGACTGGCTGTTTCCACAGATTATCTTAAATTAAATACCATGAATTCTGCCCAATAAGCCTGCTATTGAAACAAGATGGCAGGGGGCTCTGATTTGTGAATCTCCTATTCTTAAATCAGTCTTTGGGGACAGACAGCTTTCGGGCCTGCCCAATTCTTTTGCTGATAGGTATTCCCTTATTTGAAATAGTTTTATTTCAATGAAATGAAAAGCAAAACAAAACAAAATAAGCAAACAAAATCAGATTGCTTGTGGAGCTTTTTACTGCTTGAGAAATATTGTATCCTGCTTCCAACATCCTGAGTAATAAATTATTATGCCCATAAGGAGGTTTTACTCTCCAAGCTGCTCAGAATCACCCTCCTTCAATCAGCCCTACATCCAATAACCAAATGGGCTTCCTGGGAGCTAATCCATGCTGATAGATTGGCTGTAGTCCAACATCCCAGGGTTGGAGATTCTGCCAAATTATCTCAGGCAAAGAATGCCTTGTAGGTGACACTGATGAGACAACTTGAGAAGCCAGCTGTGATGTGGGTGGAAAATGCATGCTTCACCATCATGTGGAAAGTTGGACTTTGTTGGCTCTCAGCTGCCCTTAAATTTGGAATAGAACTGATGGCACTATTCTCTCTTTGCCAGCTCTCAGAAGGCATGAGGGCCAACTCAGGTTTTCTCCTAATTTTCAAGCAGTTCTCACACATCCTGCTGCCTGGAAACACAATAAATCAGATCCTAGTCTCTGAAAACATATGACTATACAAGCAGTCTATGACCTATGAAAACAATATTTGTTCCCCCATTATATGGAACTTAGATGCCATAGACACAGATGTCAATTTTTGAAAAGAATCCATAAAAGCTCAAGTTAACTCATAATCTAGATGAATTAGAAGTAAAAGGAGCCACAGTTCCAAGCTCCAGTGGTGTTCAGTGATACTTTGTAAATCAAATCCCTCCCAGCCCCAAAGGTGGTAGAACTATAGTAAAGTGATGGGGAAGAGATCCAGTAATTTCCTTAACCACATAGGACAATGTCCTCTGAACTCTATCACTGTCCTCTCCCATTCATCTTTAATTTCTGTTAACTTAATCTAAAAAAAAAATTTGATTTGTGTCTTTCCTGCTAAAAAAAAAAATATAGGAGAAATGTAGCTTCTATTTCCTCTGACTAGAACCCTTTCAAACTCATTTTTCTCAAAAAACCTTACTTTCACTTTCTCTGTGAGGCCATAACTCTGTGGCAAAGTCTACTCCCTCCTCTTTACTACTTTGGAAATATATGAATTTTGCTATTATTATTGAATGTATCTTTATAGTTATGATAGTTCATTGTGACAGATTTGCCTGTCCCCTACTCAAGGTAGACACTGTGGCTTATTTATCTTTGCATTCCCAGAACCCCCAGGGATACAAAGTTTTTCTTCAAATTGATGACATATCTACATTGTTGTGGTATAGGTATGCTGAAAAGAAAAAGCATTTCCTGGTTAAAATGATTAGAGAAGGAGGGGGGAAAGATGGCGGAGGAGTAGGGGACCCTATTTCAACTGGTCCCCGGAATTGAGCTGGATATCTACCAGACCACTCTGAGCACCCACGAAACCAGCCTGAGATGTAAGAAGATCTGGATCTCTACAAACAGAATATCGCAGGCGGTTGGTTGTGAGGTACAAAGTGGAGAGCTGTGATTCTGCGGGCAGATATCAGAGGATAAAAGGCAGCGGGAGGGTGCCTGGCCGTGGGGATCCTACACCGCCGGTGAGTGACAGCCTTGCGCACTGGGGACGGGCACAGACTCGCAGACCGGTAGCTGTGGGGAAAGGACTTTAGGGCAGCCCCCCCAGCCCGGGGTGGAAACCCAGAGCAGCGGGGTCGCGTGCGCAAACTGGGAGCTGCTGGCGGTTTTAGAAGCACAAAGGGCAGAGACGGCCCCGACCTGGAGGCAGGACTGGGAGTGCTGTGGAGGGGCGCACAACCCAGGATGCTGCAGTTTATAGCAATACAGACAGAAACTGAGACAGTGTGGCCTGGAGAGCTCACTGAAGAACAGACTGCAGTCTCTCTGCTCTGAGGCAGAGGGTTGGAAATGGTCTCTTCTGCTCTGACTAGCGGAAGAGACACGGAAAGCCGCCAGGGAAAGCCACCAGAGAACAAAAGCCCCCAAAACTGATTCCCACTGAGCCCATCCCCCGCCACAGGGGCGCAGGGCAACTCCGCCCAAACAGGGTTGCCTAAGTAACAGCGCGGCAGGCCCCTCCCACAGAAGACAGGCTGGGAAAACAAGAGGCCAGCAACCCTAAGGTCCCAAGAAAACAGGTGCATCTTGCTTGGGTTCTGGTCAATAATTTGGACTCTGTACATTCCCTCAAACACCCATCAACAGAATGACTAGGAGGAGGAGCCCCCAAAATAGAAAAGACTCAGAGATTATGACTTATGCTGCAGATTTACAAATGGATGCAGATATAACCAAGATGTCGGAGATGGAATTCAGGCTAGCAATTGTGAAGACAATGGCTAGAATGGAGAAATCAATTAATGGCAACATAGAGTCTCTAAGGGCAGAAATAAAAGGTGAATTGGCAGAACTTAAAAATGCTATTATTGAGATCCAATCCAATCTAGATAATCTAACAGCTAGAGTAACTGAGGCAGAAGAGAGAATAAGCGACCTGGAAGACAATATAATAGATACAAAGGGAAAAGAGGAGGCCAGGGAAAAACAACTCAGAATCCATGAAAATAGAATCAGAGAAATAAGTGACACCATGAAGCATTCCAATGCCAGAATAATTGGAATCCCGGAGAGAGTGGAGAGAGAGGACTAGAAGATGTATTTGAGCAAATTGTAGCTGAGAACTTCCCTAATCTGGGGAATGAAACAAACATTCGACTCCTAGAGGCAGAGAGGACCCCTCCCAAGATCAAGGAAAACAGGCCAACACCCCAGCCATGTAATAGTAAAACTTGCAAATCTTAGAACCAAGGAAACCATCTTAAGGGCAGTTAGGGGGAAGAGATTCCTTATGTACAGAGGGAGGAACATCAGAATAACGTCAGACCTATCCACAGAGACCTGGCAAGCCAGAAAGGCCTGGCAAGACATATTCAGGGTACTAAATGAGAAGAACATGCAGCCAGGGATACTTTATCTGGCAAGGCTTTCATTTAGAATGGATGGAGAGATGCAGAGATTCCACAACCAGCAGAAACTGAAAGAATATGGGACCACTAAGCCAGCCCTGCAAGAAATATTAAGGGGGGGGGGGGTTTCTGTAAAAGGAGAAAGACCCCAAGAGTGATATACAACAGAAATTTACAAGGACAATCTATAAAAACAACATCTTCACAGGCAACATGATGACAATTAATTCATATCTTTCAATAATCACTCTCAATGTGAACGTCCTAAATGCTCCCATAAAACGGCACAGCGTTGCAGATTGGATAAAAAGACAGGACCCATCCATATGCTGTCTATAAGAGACTCATTTTGAACCTAAAGATACATCCAGACGGAAAGTGAAGGGATGAAGATCCATCTTCCATGCCAGCGGACCTCAAAAGAAAGCTGGGGTAGCAATTCTTATATCAGACAAATTAGATTTTAAATTAAAGTCTGTAATAAGAGACACAGAAGGACACTATATCATTCTTAAAGGGTCTATCCAACAAGAAGATCTAACAATTGTAAATATCTATGCCCCCCAACATGGGAGCAGCTATCTACATAAGCCAACTGTTAACCAAAATAAAGAGTCATATTGATAACAATATGTTAATTGTAGGAGACCTCAATACTCAACTCTCAGCAATGGACAGATCATTGAAGCAGAAAATCAACAAGGAAACAAGAGCTTTGAATGATACATTGGACCAGATGGACCTCATAGATATTTACAGAACATTCCACCCTAAAACAACAGAATACTCATTCTTCTCGAGTGCAGATGGAACTTTCTCCAGAATAGACCATATACTGGGTCACAAATCAGGTCTCAACCGATACCAAAAGATTGAGATTATTCCCTGCATATTCTCAGACCACAATGCTCTAAAACTGGAACTCGATCACAAGAAAAAATTTGGCAGAAATTCAAACACTTGGAAGCTAAAGACCACTCTGCTCAAGAATGTTTGGGTCAACCAGGAAATCAAAGAAGAACTTAAACAATTCATGGAAATCAGTGAGAACGGAAACACATCGGTCCAAAACCTATGGGATACTGCAAAGGCGGGTCCTAAGGGGGAAATACATAGCCATCCAAGCCTCACTCAAAAAAATAGAAAAATCCCGAATTCACCAACTAACTCTACACCTTAAAGAACTAGAGAAAAAGCAACAAACGACGCCTAAGCCACGCATTAGAAGAGAAATAATTAAAATTAGAGCAGAAATCAATGAATTAGAAACCAGAAACACAGTAGATCAGATCAATGAAACTAGAAGTTGGTTCTTTGAAAGAATTAATAAGATCAATAAACCACTGGCCAGACTTATCCAAAAGAAAAGAGAAAGGACCCAAATTAAGAAAATTATGAATGAAAGGGGAGAGATCACGACTAACACCAAGGAAATAGAAACAATTATTAGAAATTATTATCAACAAATTTATGCCAATAAACTGAGCAATCTGGCTGAAATGGAGGCCTTGAAGAAGACACAAAAAGATGGAAAAGTATTCCATGCTCATGGATTGGAAGAATAAACATTGTTAAAATGTCTATGCTACCCAGAGCAATCTATACCTTCAATGCCATCCTGATCAAAATTCCAATGACATTTTTCAAAGTGCTAGAACAAACAATCCTAAAATTTGTATGGAATCAGAAAAGACCCCGAATCGCCAAGGAAATGTTGAAAAAGAAAAACAAAGCTGAGGGCATCACGTTGCCCGATTTCAAGCTATATTACAAAGCTGTGATCACCAAGACAGCATGGTACTGGCACAAAAACAGACATATAGACCAATGGAACAGAATAGAGAACCCAGATATGGACCCTCAACTCTATGGTCAAATAATCTTTGACAAAGCAGGAAAAAACATGCAATGGAAAAAAGACAGTCTCTTCAATAAATGGTGCTGGGAAAATTGGACAGCCACATGCAGAAGAATGAAACTCGACCATTCTCTAAAACCATTCACAAAGATAAACTCAAAGTGGATGAAAGACCTCAATGTGAGACAGGAATCCACCCAAATCCTAGAGGAGAACATAGGCAGTAACCTCTTTGACATCGGCCACAGCAACTTCTTTCAAGATACATCTCCAAAAGCTAGTGAAACAAAAGCAAAAATGAACTTTTGGGACTTCATCAAGATAAAAAGCTTCTGCACAGCAAAGGAAACAGTCAACAAAACAAAGAGGCAACCCACAGAATGGGAGAAGATATTTGCAAATGACACTACAGATAAAGGGCTTGTATCCAAGATCTATAAAGAACTTCTCAAACTCAACACCCAAAAAACAAATAATCCAGTCAAAAAGTGGGCAGAAGATATGAAAAGACACTTCTCTGAAGAAGACATACAAATGGCTAACAGACACATGAAAAAATGTTCATCATCATTAGCCATCAGGGAAATCCAAATCAAAAGCACATTGAGATACCACCTTACACCAGTTAGAATGGCAAAAATGGACAAGGAAAGAAACAACAAATGTTGGAGAGGTTGTGGAGAAAGGGGAACCCTCTTACACTGTTGGTGGGAATGCAAGTTGGTACAGCCACTTTGGAAAACAGTGTGGAGGTGCCTCAAAAATTTAAAAATAGAGCTACCCTATGACCCAGCAATTGCACTCCTGGGTATTTACCCCAAAGACACAGATGTAGTGAAAAGAAGGGCCATATGCACCCCAATGTTCATAGCAGCAATGTCCACAATAGCCAGACTGTGGAAAGAGCCAAGATGCCCTTCAACAGATGAATGGATCAGGAAGATGTGGTCCATATATACAATGGAATATTACTCAGCCATCAGAAAAGATGAATACCCAACTTTTACATCAACATGGATGGGACTGGAGGAGATTATGCTAAGTGAAATAAGTCAAGCAGAGAAAGTCAATTATCATATGGTTTCACTTATTTGTGGAACATAAGGAATAGCCTGGAGGACATTAGGAGAAGGAAGGGAAAAATGGGGAGGGGGAATTGGAGGGAGAGATGAACCATGAGAGACTATGGACTCCGAGAAACAAACACGGTTTTAGAGGGAAGGGGGGAGGGGGGATTGGTTAGGCCGGTGATGGGTATTAAGGAAGGCATGTACTGCATGGAGCACTGGGTATTATACGAAAACAATGGATCGTGGATCACCGCATCAAAAACCAATGATGTATTGTATGGTGACTAACATAACATAATAAAATTTAAAAAAAAAATTTTTCAAGGCAAAAAAAAAAACGATTAGAAAATATTGTGCTTTTTTTTTTTTTTTAGGCTGGACAGTATTCTATTTTATTATGTTATGTTAATCACCATACATTACATCATTAGTTTTGTTTTTTGTTG